>NC_092090.1:399926-612426 GCF_045679555.1 Salvelinus alpinus | reverse complement strand
GAGAGTCAACCCCCTCATCATTACTGTTCTGTACGTAGAGAGAGTCAACCCCCCTCATCATTACTGTTCTGTACGTAGAGAGAGTCAACCCCCCTCATCATTACTGTTCTGTACGTAGAGAGAGTCAACCCCCCTCATCATTACTGTTATGTACGTAGAGAGTCAACTCCCCTCATCATTACTGTTTTGTACGTAGAGAGAGTCAACCCCCCTCATCATTACTGTTTTGTACGTAGAGAGAGTCAACCCCCCTCATCATTACTGTTCTGTACGTAGAGAGAGTCAACCCCCCTCATCATTACTGTTCTGTACGTAGAGAGAGTCAACCCCCCTCATCATTACTGTTCTGTACGTAGAGAGAGTCAACCCCCCTCATCATTACTATTCTGTACGTAGAGAGAGTCAACCCCCCTCATCATTACTATTCTGTACGTAGAGAGAGTCAACCCCCCTCATCATTACTGTTCTGTACGTAGAGAGAGTCAACCCCCCTCATCATTACTGTTCTGTACGTAGAGAGAGTCAAGCCCCCTCATCATTACTGTTCTGTATGTAGAGAGAGTCAACCCCCCTCATCATTACTGTTCTGTACGTAGAGAGAGTCAACCCCCCTCATCATTACTGTTCTGTACGTAGAGAGAGTCAACCCCCCTCATCATTACTGTTCTGTACGTAGAGAGAGTCAACCCCCCTCATCATTACTATTCTGTACGTAGAGAAAGTCAACCCCCCTCATCATTACTGTTCTGTACATAGAGAGAGTCAACCCCCCTCATCATTCCTGTTCTGTACGTAGAGAGAGTCAACCCCCCTCATCATTACTGTTCTGTACGTAGAGAGAGTCAACCCCCCTCATCATTACTGTTCTGTACGTAGAGAGAGTCAACCCCCCTCATCATTACTGTTCTGTACGTAGAGAGAGTCAACCCCCCTCATCATTACTGTTCTGTACGTAGAGAGAGTCAACCCCCCTCATCATTACTGTTCTGTACGTAGAGAGAGTTAACCCCCCTCATCATTACTGTTCTGTACGTAGAGAGAGTCAACCCCCCTCATCATTACTGTTCTGTATGTAGAGAGAGTCAACCCCCCTCATCATTACTGTTCTGTACGTAGAGAGAGTCAACCCCCCTCATCATTACTGTTCTGTACGTAGAGAGAGTCAACCCCCCTCATCATTACTGTTCTGTACGTAGAGAGAGTCAACCCCCCTCATCATTACTATTCTGTACGTAGAGAGAGTCAACCCCCTCATCATTACTGTTCTGTACATAGAGAGAGTCAACCCCCCTCATCATTCCTGTTCTGTACGTAGAGAGAGTCAACCCCCCTCATCATTACTGTTCTGTACGTAGAGAGAGTCAACCCCCCTCATCATTACTGTTCTGTACGTAGAGAGAGTCAACCCCCCTCATCATTACTGTTCTGTACGTAGAGAGAGTCAACCCCCCTCATCATTACTGTTCTGTACGTAGAGAGAGTCAACCCCCCTCATCATTACTGTTCTGTACGTAGAGAGAGTCAACCCCCCTCATCATTACTGTTCTGTACGTAGAGAGAGTCAACCCCCCTCATCATTACTATTCTGTACGTAGAGAGAGTCAACCCCCCTCATCATTACTGTTCTGTACATAGAGAGAGTCAACCCCCCTCATCATTCCTGTTCTGTACGTAGAGAGAGTCAACCCCCCTCATCATTACTGTTCTGTACGTAGAGAGAGTCAACCCCCTCCTCATTACTGTTCTGTACGTAGAGAGAGTCAACCCCCCTCATCATTACTGTTCTGTACGTAGAGAGAGTCAACCCCCCTCATCATTACTGTTCTGTACGTAGAGAGAGTCAACCCCCCTCATCATTACTGTTCTGTACGTAGAGAGAGTCAACCCCCCTCATCATTACTGTTCTGTACGTAGAGAGAGTCAACCCCCCTCATCATTACTGTTCTGTACGTAGAGAGAGTCAACCCCCTCATCATTACTATTCTGTACGTAGAGAGAGTCAACCCCCCTCATCATTACTGTTCTGTACGTAGAGAGAGTCAACCCCCCTCATCATTACTGTTCTGTACGTAGAGAGAGTCAACCCCCTCACCATTACTGTTCTGTACGTAGAGAGAGTCAACCCCCCTCATCATTACTGTTCTGTACGTAGAGAGAGTCAACCCCCCTCATCATTACTGTTATGTACGTAGAGAGAGTCAACCCCCCTCATCATTACTGTTTTGTACGTAGAGAGAGTCAACCCCCCTCATCATTACTGTTTTGTACGTAGAGAGAGTCAACCCCCCTCATCATTACTGTTCTGTACGTAGAGAGAGTCAACCCCCCTCATCATTACTGTTCTGTACGTAGAGAGAGTCAACCCCCCTCATCATTACTATTCTGTACGTAGAGAGAGTCAACCCCCCTCATCATTACTGTTCTGTACGTAGAGAGAGTCAACCCCCCTCATCATTACTGTTCTGTATGTAGAGAGAGTCAACCCCCCTCATCATTACTGTTCTGTATGTAGAGAGAGTCAACCCCCCTCATCATTACTGTTCTGTACGTAGAGAGAGTCAACCCCCCTCATCATTACTGTTCTGTACGTAGAGAGAGTCAACCCCCCTCATCATTACTGTTCTGTACGTAGAGAGAGTCAACCCCCCTCATCATTACTATTCTGTACGTAGAGAGAGTCAACCCCCCTCATCATTACTGTTCTGTACATAGAGAGAGTCAACCCCCCTCATCATTCCTGTTCTGTACGTAGAGAGAGTCAACCCCCCTCATCATTACTGTTCTGTACGTAGAGAGAGTCAACCCCCCTCATCATTACTGTTCTGTACGTAGAGAGAGTCAACCCCCCTCATCATTACTGTTCTGTATGTAGAGAGAGTCAACCCCCCTCATCATTACTGTTCTGTACGTAGAGAGAGTCAACCCCCCTCATCATTACTGTTCTGTACGTAGAGAGAGTCAACCCCCCTCATCATTACTGTTCTGTACGTAGAGAGAGTCAACCCCCCTCATCATTACTATTCTGTACGTAGAGAGAGTCAACCCCCCTCATCATTACTGTTCTGTACATAGAGAGAGTCAACCCCCCTCATCATTCCTGTTCTGTACGTAGAGAGAGTCAACCCCCCTCATCATTACTGTTCTGTACGTAGAGAGAGTCAACCCCCCTCATCATTACTGTTCTGTACGTAGAGAGAGTCAACCCCCCTCATCATTACTGTTCTGTACGTAGAGAGAGTCAACCCCCCTCATCATTACTGTTCTGTACGTAGAGAGAGTCAACCCCCCTCATCATTACTGTTCTGTACGTAGAGAGAGTCAACCCCCCTCATCATTACTGTTCTGTACGTAGAGAGAGTCAACCCCCCTCATCATTACTGTTCTGTATGTAGAGTCAACCCCCCTCATCATTACTGTTCTGTACGTAGAGAGAGTCAACCCCCCTCATCATTACTGTTCTGTACGTAGAGAGAGTCAACCCCCCTCATCATTACTGTTCTGTACGTAGAGAGAGTCAACCCCCCTCATCATTACTATTCTGTACGTAGAGAGAGTCAACCCCCCTCATCATTACTGTTCTGTACATAGAGAGAGTCAACCCCCCTCATCATTCCTGTTCTGTACGTAGAGAGAGTCAACCCCCCTCATCATTACTGTTCTGTACGTAGACAGAGTCAACCCCCCTCATCATTACTGTTCTGTACGTAGAGAGAGTCAACCCCCCTCATCATTACTGTTCTGTACGTAGAGAGAGTCAACCCCCCTCATCATTACTGTTCTGTACGTAGAGAGAGTCAACCCCCCTCATCATTACTGTTCTGTACGTAGAGAGAGTCAACCCCCCTCATCATTACTGTTCTGTACGTAGAGAGAGTCAACCCCCCTCATCATTACTATTCTGTACGTAGAGAGAGTCAACCCCCCTCATCATTACTGTTCTGTACATAGAGAGAGTCAACCCCCCTCATCATTCCTGTTCTGTACGTAGAGAGAGTCAACCCCCCTCATCATTACTGTTCTGTACGTAGAGAGAGTCAACCCCCCTCCTCATTACTGTTCTGTACGTAGAGAGAGTCAACCCCCCTCATCATTACTGTTCTGTACGTAGAGAGAGTCAACCCCCCTCATCATTACTGTTCTGTACGTAGAGAGAGTCAACCCCCCTCATCATTACTGTTCTGTACGTAGAGAGAGTCAACCCCCCTCATCATTACTGTTCTGTACGTAGAGAGAGTCAACCCCCCTCATCATTACTGTTCTGTACGTAGAGAGAGTCAACCCCCTCATCATTACTATTCTGTACGTAGAGAGAGTCAACCCCCCTCATCATTACTGTTCTGTACGTAGAGAGAGTCAACCCCCCTCATCATTACTGTTCTGTACGTAGAGAGAGTCAACCCCCTCACCATTACTGTTCTGTACGTAGAGAGAGTCAACCCCCCTCATCATTACTGTTCTGTACGTAGAGAGAGTCAACCCCCCTCATCATTACTATTCTGTACGTAGAGAGAGTCAACCCCCCTCATCATTACTGTTCTGTACATAGAGTCAACCCCCCTCATCATTCCTGTTCTGTACGTAGAGAGAGTCAACCCCCCTCATCATTACTGTTCTGTACGTAGAGAGAGTCAACCCCCCTCCTCATTACTGTTCTGTACGTAGAGAGTCAACCCCCCTCATCATTACTGTTCTGTACGTAGAGAGAGTCAACCCCCCTCATCATTACTGTTCTGTACGTAGAGAGAGTCAACCCTCCTCATCATTACTGTTCTGTACGTAGAGAGAGTCAACCCCCCTCATCATTACTGTTCTGTACGTAGAGAGAGTCAACCCCCCTCATCATTACTGTTCTGTACGTAGAGAGAGTCAACCCCCCTCATCATCACTGCTGTGAGATGTTCAGAACAATTAATGACTGAAGATTCACCTTGAGTACGATTATCCAGGACTCTAATGTCTGTCTGTCTGTCTGTCTGTCTAATGTCTGTTCTGTTGACCCTGGGGTAATGGTCTGTCTGTCTGTCTGTCTAATGTCTGTCCTGTTGACCCTGGGCTAATGGTCTGTCTGTCTGTCTAATGTCTGTTCTGTTGACCCTGGGGTAATGGTCTGTCTGTCTGTCTAATGTCTGTCCTGTTGACCCTGGGGTAATGGTCTGTCTGTCTGTCTAATGTCTGTTCTGTTGACCCTGGGGTAATGGTCTGTCTGTCTGTCTAATGACTGTTCTGTTGACCCCTGGGTAATGGTCTGTCTGTCTGTCTAATGTCTGTCTGTCTGTCTAATGTCTGTCCTGTTGACCCTGGGGTAATGGTCTGTCTGTATGTCTGTCCTGGTTTCCCTGGGGTAATGGTGTACAGTAACAGGTGCATGAAGCTGGATAACATGGCTCCATTGGTGTACAGTAACAGGTGCATGAAGCTGGTGAACATGGCTCCATTGGTGTACAGTAACAGGTGCATGAAGCTGGATAACATGGCTCCATTGGTGTACAGTAACAGGTGCATGAAGCTGGAGGACATGGCTCCATTGGTGTACAGTAACAGGTGCATGAAGCTGGAGAACATGGCTCCATTGGTGTACAGTAACAGGTGCATGAAGCTGGATAACATGGCTCCATTGGTGTACAGTAACAGGTGCATGACGCTGGAGAACATGGCTCCATTGGTGTACAGTAACAGGTACATGACGCTGGAGAACATGGCTCCATTGGTGTACAGTAACAGGTGCATGAAGCTGGAGAACATGGCTCCATTGGTGTACAGTAACAGGTGCATGACGCTGGAGAACATGGCTCCATTGGTGTACAGTAACAGGTGCATGACGCTGGAGAACATGGCTCCATTGGTGTACAGTAACAGGTGCATGAAGCTGGATAACATGGCTCCATTGGTGTACAGTAACAGGTGCATGACGCTGGAGAACATGGCTCCATTGGTGTACAGTAACATGTGCATGAAGCTGGAGAACATGGCTCCATTGGTGTACAGTAACAGGTGCATGAAGCTGGATAACATGGCTCCATTGGTGTACAGTAACAGGTGCATGACGCTGGAGAACATGGCTCCATTGGTGTACAGTAACAGGTGCATGAAGCTGGAGAACATGGCTCCATTGGTGTACAGTAACAGGTGCATGACGCTGGAGAACATGGCTCCATTGGTGTACAGTAACAGGTGCATGAAGCTGGATAACATGGCTCCATTGGTGTACAGTAACAGGTGCATGAAGCTGGATAACAGACCATTTGGGACTGGAATGGGATCAGCTCATTACTAGTATATCATGTTGGTGTGGAGATAATGAAGCTAACGTTGTAACCTGTAACATATTGCTATGATAGTGTATGATGGTAATGTGAGTTAGGGAGGTGGAACAGAGGCCAGATGGTTATGATAATGTATGATGGTAATGTACTGCAGGTCCTGTGAGTTAGGGAGGTGGAACAGAGGCCATATGGTCATGATAATGTATGATGGTAATGTACTGTAGGTCCTGTGAGTTAGGGAGGTGGAACAGAGGCCAGATGGTTATGATAATGGATAGTGGTAATGTACTGCAGGTAATGTGAGTTAGGGAGGTGGAACAGAGGCCATATGGTTATGATAATGGATAGTGGTAATGTACTGTAGGTCCTGTGAGTTAGGGAGGTGGAACAGAGGCCATATGGTCATGATAATGTATGATGGTAATGTACTGTAGGTCCTGTGAGTTAGGGAGGTGGAACAGAGGCCAGATGGTTATGATAATGGATAGTGGTAATGTACTGCAGGTAATGTGAGTTAGGGAGGTGGAACAGAGGCCATATGGTTATGATAATGGATAGTGGTAATGTACTGTAGGTCCTGTGAGTTAGGGAGGTGGAACAGAGGCCATATGGTCATGATAATGTATGATGGTAATGTACTGCAGGTCCTGTGAGTTAGGGAGGTGGAACAGAGGCCATATGGTCATGATAATGTATGATGGTAATGTACTGTAGGTCCTGTGAGTTAGGGAGGTGGAACAGAGGCCAGATGGTTATGATAATGTATGATGGTAATGTACTGTAGGTCCTGTGAGTTAGGGAGGTGGAACAGAGGCCAGATGGTTATGATAATGGATAGTGGTAATGTACTGCAGGTAATGTGAGTTAGGGAGGTGGAACAGAGGCCAGATGGTCATGATAATGGATAGTGGTAATGTACTGCAGGTAATGTGAGTTAGGGAGGTGGAACAGAGGCCATATGGTCATGATAATGTATGATGGTAATGTACTGTAGGTCCTGTGAGTTAGGGAGGTGGAACAGAGGCCAGATGGTTATGATAATGTATGATGGTAATGTACTGTAGGTCCTATAAGTTAGGGAGGTGGAACAGAGGCCATATGGTTATGATAATGTATGATGGTAATGTACTGCAGATAATGTGAGTTAGGGAGGTGGAACAGAGGCCAGATGGTTATGATAATTGATAGTGGTAATGTACTGCAGATAATGTGAGTTAGGGAGATGGAACAGATGCCAGATGGTCATGATAATGGATAGTGGTAATGTACTGCAGGTAATGTGAGTTAGGGAGGTGGAACAGAGGCCATATGGTCATGATAATGGATAGTGGTAATGTACTGCAGGTAATGTGAGTTAGGGAGGTGGAACAGAGGCCATATGGTTATGATAATGGATAGTGGTAATGTTTCATTCTATGTGATGTAATGAAAACTACACATGCCAAACTATTAACAACATGCTGTCTCTCTCTCTCTCTCTCACCCTCTCTTTCTCTCCCCACCCCTCTCTCGCTCTCCCTCTCTGTCTCTCTCTTTCTCTCTCCTTTTATCTCCCTCCCTCCATCTGTCTGTCCCCCCCCTCTGTCTCTATCTCTCCCCCGTTCTTTCTTTCTTTCTCTCCCCACCCCTCTCTCACTCTCCCTCTCTGTCTCTCTCTTTCTCTCTCCTTTTATCTCCCTCTCTCCCTCCCTCCCTCCGTCTGTCTGTCCCCCCCTCTGTCTCTATCCCCCGTTCTTTCTTTCTCTCTCTCTCCCCCCCGCCTCTCTCTCTCCAGATGTCAGGAGGAGTGTCCGGGGGGGTCGTACGGCCCTCAGTGTGCACATAAGTGTGACTGTCAGAACAGAGCGAGGTGTTACCATGTCAACGGGGCCTGTCTGTGTGACGAGGGGTTCAAAGGTCCTAGCTGTCAGGACAGGTTCTGTCCCTCTGGACTCTATGGACTCATCTGTGATAAATACTGTCCCTGTAACGTCTCAAACACACTCAGGTACCGTCTATATGGACTCATCTGTGATGAAACCGTCTATTCTGAATGAGGCTGTTTTGAGATAAAGCAGCATTTCTTCAAACAGTGAAGGAGAATGAGGAGGATGGGGAGGAGGAGGATGAGGAGGAGGAGGAGGATGGGGATGAGGAGGAGGAGGAGGAGGAGGAGGATGAGGAGGATGAGGAGGATGGGGGTGAGGAGGAGGAGGAGGAGGAAGATGAGGAGGAGGAGGAGGAGGAGGAGGAGGATGAAAGTTGGTAGATTAAAAGCGTGTCTGCTGATCGATGATGAATATTTTATTTGACCTTTGTTTAACTAAGAAAGTCAGTTAAGAAAAAATCTTATTTACAATGACGGCCTACCAGGGAACAGTGGGTTAACTGCCTTGTTCAGGGGCAGAATGGCAGATTTTTACCTTGTCAGCTCAGGGATTCGATCTTGCAACCTTCCGGTTACTGGCCCAACGCTCTAACCACCTGCCGCTCCAATTATACATTGAGATCAATGTTTGTTTTTATCCTGTTTCATTACAAACAGAATCGCTACGTGTTTAGCAGGGCGGTCTGATAGACAGTTGTCTGATGGCCCAACACCAGTAACACATCTGCTCTCCAATAGATGGTTGTCATGGCTGTGTTAACATAAACATACCTGTTGTTGTGACGAAGAGGAATGACCCTCGTGGTGTTGAGGTGCTCTGCTCTGCATTCAGCAGCCAGCCAGTACAGTCTCTAAGGACCTGAGGAGACGTCTCTATTCTACTCTACAGTCAGCCAGTACAGTCTCTAAGGACCTGAGGAGACGTCTCTATTCTACTCTACAGTCAGCCAGTACAGTCTCTAAGGACCTGAGGAGACGTCTCTATTCTACTCTACAGTCAGCCAGTACAGTCTCTAAGGACCTGAGGAGACGTCTCTATTCTACTCTACAGTCAGCCAGTACAGTCTCTAAGGACCTGAGGAGACGTCTCTATTCTACTCTACAGTCAGCCAGTACAGTCTCTAAGGACCTGAGGAGACGTCTCTATTCTACTCTACAGTCAGCCAGTACAGTCTCTAAGGACCTGAGGAGACGTCTCTATTCTACTCTACAGTCAGCCAGTCTCTAAGGACCTGAGGAGACGTCTCTATTCTACTCTACAGTCAGCCAGTACAGTCTCTAAGGACCTGAGGAGACGTCTCTATTCTACTCTACAGTCAGTACAGTCTCTAAGGACCTGAGGAGACGTCTCTATTCTACTCTACAGTCAGCCAGTACAGTCTCTAAGGACCTGAGGAGACGTCTCTATTCTACTCTACAGTCAGCCAGTACAGTCTCTAAGGACCTGAGGAGACGTCTCTATTCTACTCTACAGTCAGCCAGTACAGTCTCTAAGGACCTGAGGAGACGTCTCTATTCTACTCTACAGTCAGCCAGTACAGTCTCTAAGGACCTGAGGAGACGTCTCTATTCTACTCTACAGTCAGCCAGTACAGTCTCTAAGGACCTGAGGAGACGTCTCTATTCTACTCTACAGTCAGCCAGTACAGTCTCTAAGGACCTGAGGAGACGTCTCTATTCTACTCTACAGTCAGCCAGTACAGTCTCTAAGGACCTGAGGAGACGTCTCTATTCTACTCTACAGTCAGCCAGTACAGTCTCTAAGGACCTGAGGAGACGTCTCTATTCTACGCTACAGTCAGCCAGTACAGTCTCTAAGGACCTGAGGAGACGTCTCTATTCTACTCTACAGTCAGCCAGTACAGTCTCTAAGGACCTGAGGAGACGTCTCTATTCTACTCTACAGTCAGCCAGTACAGTCTCTAAGGACCTGAGGAGACGTCTCTATTCTACTCTACAGTCAGCCAGTACAGTCTCTAAGGACCTGAGGAGACGTCTCTATTCTACTCTACAGTCAGCCAGTACAGTCTCTAAGGACCTGAGGAGACGTCTCTATTCTACTCTACAGTCAGCCAGTACAGTCTCTAAGGACCTGAGGAGACGTCTCTATTCTACTCTACAGTCAGTACAGTCTCTAAGGACCTGAGGAGACGTCTCTATTCTACTCTACAGTCAGTACAGTCTCTAAGGACCTGAGGAGACGTCTCTATTCTACTCTACAGTCAGCCAGTCTCTAAGGACCTGAGGAGATGTCTCTATTCTACTCTACAGTCAGTCAGTACAGTCTCTAAGGACCTGAGGAGACGTCTCTATTCTACTCTACAGTCAGCCAGTACAGTCTCTAAGGACCTGAGGAGACGTCTCTATTCTACTCTACAGTCAGTACAGTCTCTAAGGACCTGAGGAGACGTCTCTATTCTACTCTACAGTCAGTACAGTCTCTAAGGACCTGAGGAGACGTCTCTATTCTACTCTACAGTCAGCCAGTACAGTCTCTAAGGACCTGAGGAGACGTCTCTATTCTACTCTACAGTCAGCCAGTCTCTAAGGACCTGAGGAGATGTCTCTATTCTACTCTACAGTCAGTCAGTACAGTCTCTAAGGACCTGAGGAGACGTCTCTATTCTACTCTACAGTCAGCCAGTACAGTCTCTAAGGACCTGAGGAGACGTCTCTATTCTACTCTACAGTCAGCCAGTACAGTCTCTAAGGACCTGAGGAGACGTCTCTATTCTACTCTACAGTCAGTCAGTACAGTCTCTAAGGACCTGAGGAGACGTCTCTATTCTACTCTACAGTCAGCCAGTACAGTCTCTAAGGACCTGAGGAGACGTCTCTATTCTACTCTACAGCCAGTACAGTCTCTAAGGACCTGAGGAGACGTCTCTATTCTACTCTACAGTCAGCCAGTACAGTCTCTAAGGACCTGAGGAGACGTCTCTATTCTACTCTACAGTCAGCCAGTACAGTCTCTAAGGACCTGAGGAGACGTCTCTATTCTACTCTACAGTCAGCCAGTACAGTCTCTAAGGACCTGAGGAGACATCTCTATTCTACTCTACAGTCAGCCAGTACAGTCTCTAAGGACCTGAGGAGACGTCTCTATTCTACTCTACAGTCAGTCAGTACAGTCTCTAAGGACCTGAGGAGACGTCTCTATTCTACTCTACAGCCAGCCAGTACAGTCTCTAAGGACCTGAGGAGATGTCTCTATTCTACTCTACAGTCAGTCAGTACAGTCTCTAAGGACCTGAGGAGACGTCTCTATTCTACTCTACAGTCAGCCAGTACAGTCTCTAAGGACCTGAGGGGATGTCTCTATTCTACTCTACAGTCAGTCAGTACAGTCTCTAAGGACCTGAGGAGACGTCTCTATTCTACTCTACAGTCAGTCAGTACAGTCTCTAAGGACCTGAGGAGACGTCTCTATTCTACTCTACAGTCAGCCAGTACAGTCTCTAAGGACCTGAGGAGACGTCTCTATTCTACTCTACAGTCAGCCAGTACAGTCTCTAAGGACCTGAGGAGACGTCTCTATTCTACTCTACAGTCAGCCAGTACAGTCTCTAAGGACCTGAGGAGACGTCTCTATTCTACTCTACAGTCAGCCAGTACAGTCTCTAAGGACCTGAGGAGACGTCTCTATTCTACTCTACAGTCAGCCAGTACAGTCTCTAAGGACCTGAGGAGACGTCTCTATTCTACTCTACAGTCAGCCAGTACAGTCTCTAAGGACCTGAGGAGACGTCTCTATTCTACTCTACAGTCAGCCAGTACAGTCTCTAAGGACCTGAGGAGACGTCTCTATTCTACTCTACAGCCAGTCAGTCTCTAAGGACCTGAGGAGACGTCTCTATTCTACTCTACAGTCAGCCAGTACAGTCTCTAAGGACCTGAGGAGACGTCTCTATTCTACTCTACAGTCAGCCAGTACAGTCTCTAAGGACCTGAGGAGACGTCTCTATTCTACTCTACAGTCAGCCAGTACAGTCTCTAAGGACCTGAGGAGACGTCTCTATTCTACTCTACAGTCAGCCAGTACAGTCTCTAAGGACCTGAGGAGACGTCTCTATTCTACTCTACAGTCAGCCAGTACAGTCTCTAAGGACCTGAGGAGACGTCTCTATTCTACTCTACAGTCAGCCAGTACAGTCTCTAAGGACCTGAGGAGACGTCTCTATTCTACTCTACAGTCAGCCAGTACAGTCTCTAAGGACCTGAGGAGACGTCTCTATTCTACTCTACAGTCAGCCAGTACAGTCTCTAAGGACCTGAGGAGACGTCTCTATTCTACTCTACAGTCAGTACAGTCTCTAAGGACCTGAGGAGACGTCTCTATTCTACTCTACAGTCAGTACAGTCTCTAAGGACCTGAGGAGACGTCTCTATTCTACTCTACAGTCAGCCAGTCTCTAAGGACCTGAGGAGATGTCTCTATTCTACTCTACAGTCAGTCAGTACAGTCTCTAAGGACCTGAGGAGACGTCTCTATTCTACTCTACAGTCAGCCAGTACAGTCTCTAAGGACCTGAGGAGACGTCTCTATTCTACTCTACAGTCAGTACAGTCTCTAAGGACCTGAGGAGACGTCTCTATTCTACTCTACAGTCAGTACAGTCTCTAAGGACCTGAGGAGACGTCTCTATTCTACTCTACAGTCAGCCAGTACAGTCTCTAAGGACCTGAGGAGACGTCTCTATTCTACTCTACAGTCAGCCAGTCTCTAAGGACCTGAGGAGATGTCTCTATTCTACTCTACAGTCAGTCAGTACAGTCTCTAAGGACCTGAGGAGACGTCTCTATTCTACTCTACAGTCAGCCAGTACAGTCTCTAAGGACCTGAGGAGACGTCTCTATTCTACTCTACAGTCAGCCAGTACAGTCTCTAAGGACCTGAGGAGACGTCTCTATTCTACTCTACAGTCAGTCAGTACAGTCTCTAAGGACCTGAGGAGACGTCTCTATTCTACTCTACAGTCAGCCAGTACAGTCTCTAAGGACCTGAGGAGACGTCTCTATTCTACTCTACAGCCAGTACAGTCTCTAAGGACCTGAGGAGACGTCTCTATTCTACTCTACAGTCAGCCAGTACAGTCTCTAAGGACCTGAGGAGACGTCTCTATTCTACTCTACAGTCAGCCAGTACAGTCTCTAAGGACCTGAGGAGACGTCTCTATTCTACTCTACAGTCAGCCAGTACAGTCTCTAAGGACCTGAGGAGACGTCTCTATTCTACTCTACAGTCAGCCAGTACAGTCTCTAAGGACCTGAGGAGACGTCTCTATTCTACTCTACAGTCAGCCAGTACAGTCTCTAAGGACCTGAGGAGACATCTCTATTCTACTCTACAGTCAGCCAGTACAGTCTCTAAGGACCTGAGGAGACGTCTCTATTCTACTCTACAGTCAGTCAGTACAGTCTCTAAGGACCTGAGGAGACGTCTCTATTCTACTCTACAGCCAGCCAGTACAGTCTCTAAGGACCTGAGGAGATGTCTCTATTCTACTCTACAGTCAGTCAGTACAGTCTCTAAGGACCTGAGGAGACGTCTCTATTCTACTCTACAGTCAGCCAGTACAGTCTCTAAGGACCTGAGGGGATGTCTCTATTCTACTCTACAGTCAGTCAGTACAGTCTCTAAGGACCTGAGGAGACGTCTCTATTCTACTCTACAGTCAGTCAGTACAGTCTCTAAGGACCTGAGGAGACGTCTCTATTCTACTCTACAGTCAGCCAGTACAGTCTCTAAGGACCTGAGGAGACGTCTCTATTCTACTCTACAGTCAGCCAGTACAGTCTCTAAGGACCTGAGGAGACGTCTCTATTCTACTCTACAGTCAGCCAGTACAGTCTCTAAGGACCTGAGGAGACGTCTCTATTCTACTCTACAGTCAGCCAGTACAGTCTCTAAGGACCTGAGGAGACGTCTCTATTCTACTCTACAGTCAGCCAGTACAGTCTCTAAGGACCTGAGGAGACGTCTCTATTCTACTCTACAGTCAGCCAGTACAGTCTCTAAGGACCTGAGGAGACGTCTCTATTCTACTCTACAGTCAGCCAGTACAGTCTCTAAGGACCTGAGGAGACGTCTCTATTCTACTCTACAGCCAGTCAGTCTCTAAGGACCTGAGGAGACGTCTCTATTCTACTCTACAGTCAGCCAGTACAGTCTCTAAGGACCTGAGGAGACGTCTCTATTCTACTCTACAGTCAGCCAGTACAGTCTCTAAGGACCTGAGGAGACGTCTCTATTCTACTCTACAGTCAGCCAGTACAGTCTCTAAGGACCTGAGGAGACGTCTCTATTCTACTCTACAGTCAGCCAGTACAGTCTCTAAGGACCTGAGGAGACGTCTCTATTCTACTCTACAGTCAGCCAGTACAGTCTCTAAGGACCTGAGGAGACGTCTCTATTCTACTCTACAGTCAGCCAGTACAGTCTCTAAGGACCTGAGGAGACGTCTCTATTCTACTCTACAGTCAGCCAGTACAGTCTCTAAGGACCTGAGGAGACGTCTCTATTCTACTCTACAGTCAGCCAGTACAGTCTCTAAGGACCTGAGGAGACGTCTCTATTCTACTCTACAGTCAGTACAGTCTCTAAGGACCTGAGGAGACGTCTCTATTCTACTCTACAGTCAGCCAGTACAGTCTCTAAGGACCTGAGGGGATGTCTCTATTCTACTCTACACTGTTCTACTGTTCTTCGGCTGTAGGTAGAAAGGGTTCTACATGGAACCAATAAGTGTTCTTCAAAGGGTTCTCCTATGGGGACAGCTGAAGAACCCTTGTAGGTTCTAGATATAATCTTTTTTTCTAAGAGTGTATCAGCAGACAGACTATCATAAGCCTCCTCTCTTATCTTCTCCTCTCTTATCTTCTCCTCTCCTCTCTTCTTCTCTCTTCTTCTCTGTTCTCTTCTTCTCTCTTCTTCTCTCTTCTCTTCTCCTCTCCTCTCCTCTCCTCTCCTCTCCTCTCCTCTCCTCTCCTCTCCTCTCCTCTCCTCTCCTCTCCTCTCCTCTCCTCTCTTCTCCTCTCTCCTCTCTTCTCCTCTCTTCTTCTCTCTCCTCTCTCCTCTTCTCTCCTCTCTCCTCCTCTCTGTTCTCTCCTCTTCTCTGTTCTCCTCTCATCTCCATTCCCAGCTGCCATCCGTTGTCGGGGGAGTGTGCGTGTGCGGCAGGGTGGACGGGTCTGTTCTGCAACGAGACCTGTCCGTCAGGTTACTATGGCGAGGGATGTAAGGAGGCATGTGTGTGTGCCAACGGAGCCGACTGTGAGGGCATCACCGGAACCTGCGTCTGTGCCCCCGGGTACATGGTGAGTAGATGGTGCAGGACACACGCCACACACTGTACCCACTATACACACTGTACCCACTATACACACTGTACCCACTATACACACTGTACCCACTATACACACTGTACCCACTATACACACTGTACCCACTATACACACTGTACCCACTATACACACTGTACCCACTATACACACTGTACCCACTATGCCCCTGTACTGAGGTAACGTTTTTATTAAACTTCTTAGGAAGCTTTAGTCCAGTAGTTGAAAGTCAAATGTGTCATTACTAATAGCTTAATGGATTTGAACCGTTTTTGTGCGGGTCGTGAGAACAGAACTTCAGGTCAAACCCTGCCAAGCAGCAGACAGGCGGGTCGTCAGAACAGAACTTCAGGTAAATCCCTGCCAAGCAGCAGACAGGCGGGTCGTCAGAACAGAACTTCAGGTCAAACCCTGCCAAGCAGCAGACAGGCGGGTCGTCAGAACAGAACTTCAGGTAAAACCCTGCCAAGCAGCAGACAGGCGGGTCGTCAGAACAGAACTTCAGGTAAAACCCTGCCAAGCAGCAGACAGGCGGGTCGTCAGAACAGAACTTCAGGTAAAACCCTGCCAAGCAGCAGACAGGCGGGTCGTGAGAACAGAACTTCAGGTAAAACCCTGCCAAGCAGCAGACAGGCGGGTCGTCAGAACAGAACTTCAGGTAAAACCCTGCCAAACAGCAGACAGGCGGGTCGTGAGAACAGAACTTCAGGTCAAACCCTGCCAAGCAGCAGACAGGCGGGTCGTCAGAACAGAACTTCAGGTAAAACCCTGCCAAGCAGCAGACAGGCGGGTCGTGAGAACAGAACTTCAGGTAAAACCCTGCCAAGCAGCAGACAGGCGGGTCGTCAGAACAGAACTTCAGGTAAAACCCTGCCAAACAGCAGACAGGCGGGTCGTGAGAACAGAACTTCAGGTCAAACCCTGCCAAGCAGCAGACAGGCGGGTCGTCAGAACAGAACTTCAGGTAAAACCCTGCCAAGCAGCAGACAGGCGGGTCGTGAGAACAGAACTTCAGGTAAAACCCTGCCAAACAGCAGACAGGCGGGTCGTCAGAACAGAACTTCAGGTCAAACCCTGCCAAACAGCAGACAGGCGGGTCGTCAGAACAGAACTTCAGGTCAAACCCTGCCAAGCAGCAGACAGGCGGGTCGTCAGAACAGAACTTCAGGTAAAACCCTGCCAAACAGCAGACAGGCGGGTCGTCAGAACAGAACTTCAGGTCAAACCCTGCCAAGCAGCAGACAGGCGGGTCGTCAGAACAGAACTTCAGGTAAATCCCTGCCAAGCAGCAGACAGGCGGGTCGTCAGAACAGAACTTCAGGTCAAACCCTGCCAAACAGCAGACAGGCGGGTCGTCAGAACAGAACTTCAGGTCAAACCCTGCCAAGCAGCAGACAGGCGGGTCGTCAGAACAGAACTTCAGGTAAAACCCTGCCAAGCAGCAGACAGGCGGGTCGTCAGAACAGAACTTCAGGTCAAACCCTGCCAAGCAGCAGACAGGCGGGTCGTCAGAACAGAACTTCAGGTAAATCCCTGCCAAGCAGCAGACAGGCGGGTCGTCAGAACAGAACTTCAGGTCAAACCCTGCCAAGCAGCAGACAGGCGGGTCGTCAGAACAGAACTTCAGGTAAAACCCTGCCAAGCAGCAGACAGGCGGGTCGTCAGAACAGAACTTCAGGTAAAACCCTGCCAAGCAGCAGACAGGCGGGTCGTCAGAACAGAACTTCAGGTAAAACCCTGCCAAGCAGCAGACAGGCGGGTCGTCAGAACAGAACTTCAGGTAAAACCCTGCCAAGCAGCAGACAGGCGGGTCGTCAGAACAGAACTTCAGGTAAAACCCTGCCAAGCAGCAGACAGGCGGGTCGTCAGAACAGAACTTCAGGTAAAACCCTGCCAAGCAGCAGACAGGCGGGTCGTCAGAACAGAACTTCAGGTAAAACCCTGCCAAGCAGCAGACAGGCGGGTCGTCAGAACAGAACTTCAGGTAAAACCCTGCCAAGCAGCAGACAGGCGGGTCGTCAGAACAGAACTTCAGGTAAAACCCTGCCAAGCAGCAGACAGGCGGGTCGTCAGAACAGAACTTCAGGTAAAACCCTGCCAAGCAGCAGACAGGGAAATAGACAGGTAGTCTTGGACTGGAGAGATGCAGTACAGCACCATATCAGACACAGTTTACTATATTATACTATTATTACTATACTATACTACTATACTATATACACTATTATTATGAATTATTATACTTTACAAAGCTTTGGTCTGCGTCCCAAATGACACCTTATTCCCTATATAGTGGTACTACTATAGACCAGAGCCCTATTCCCTATATAGTGGTACTACTATAGACCAGAGCCCTATTCCCTATATAGTGGTACTACTATAGACCAGAGCCCTATTCCCTATATAGTGGTACTACTATAGACCAGAGCCCTATTCCCTATATAGTGGTACTACTATAGACCAGAGCCCTATTCCCTATATAGTGGTACTACTATAGACCAGAGCCCTATTCCCTATATAGTGGTACTACTATAGACCAGAGCCCTATACCCTATATAGTGGTACTACTATAGACCAGAGCCATATTCCCTATATAGTGGTACTACTATAGACCAGAGCCCTATTCCCTATATAGTGGTACTACTATAGACCAGATCCCTATTCCCTATATAGTGGTACTACTATAGACCAGAGCCCTATTCCCTATATAGTGGTACTACTATAGACCAGAGCCCTATTCCCTATATAGTGCACTACTTTTGACCAGAGCCCTATTCCCTATATAGTTCACTACTTTTGACCAGAACCCTATTCCCTATATAGTGCACTACTTTTGACCAGAACCCATGACAACAAGTAGTGCACTATATGGTGAATAGGGTGCCATTTGAGACGTACATTAGAGTCCATTATCTATGAGGTGAACCTTAATGAAGCATCATTTCCCCTTCACTCTGAGAGATGTACTGTAGATGTCACTGGAAGAGACGGTAGCTTTGAGATGTACTGTAGATGTCACTGGGAGAGATGGTAGCTTTCAGATGAACTGTAGATGTCACTGGAAGAGATGGTAGCTTTCAGATGAACTGTAGATGTCACTGGAAGAGATGGTAGCTTTCAGATGAACTGTAGATGTCACTGGAAGAGACGGTAGCTTTCAGATGAACTGTAGATGTCACTGGAAGAGATGGTAGCTTTCAGATGTACTGTAGATGTCACTGGAAGAGATGGTAGCTTTGAGATGTACTGTAGATGTCACTGGAAGAGATGGTAGCTTTGAGATGTACTGTATATGTCACTGGAAGAGATGTACTGTAGATGTCACTGGAAGAGATGGTAGCTTTGAGATTAACTGTAGATGTCAATGGAAGAGATGGTAGCTTTGAGATGTACTGTAGATGTCAATGGAAGAGATGGTAGCTTTGAGATTAACTGTAGATGTCACTGGAAGACATGGTAGCTTTGAGATGTATTGTAGATGTCACTGGTAGAGATGGTAGCTTTGAGATGTACTGTAGATGTCACTGGAAGAGACGGTAGCTTTGAGATGTACTGTAGATGTCACTGGAAGAGACGGTAGCTTTGAGATGAACTGTAGATGTCACTGGAAGAGATGGTAGCTTTGAGATGAACTGTAGATGTCACTGGAAGAGACGGTAGCTTTCAGATGAACTGTAGATGTCAATGGAAGAGATGGTAGCTTTGAGATGAACTGTAGATGTCACTGGAAGAGATGGTAGCTTTGAGATGAACTGTAGATGTCACTGGAAGAGATGGTAGCTTTGAGATGTACTGTAGATGTCACTGGAAGAGATGGTAGCTTTGAGATGTACTGTAGATGTCACTGGAAGAGATGGTAGCTTTGAGATGTACTGTAGATGTCACTGGAAGAGATGGTAGCTTTGAGATGTACTGTAGATGTCACTGGAAGAGATGGTAGCTTTGAGATGTACTGTAGATGTCACTGGAAGAGATGGTAGCTTTGAGATGTACTGTAGATGTCACTGGAAGAGATGGTAGCTTTGATATGTACTGTAGATGTCACTGGAAGAGATGGTAGCTTTGATATGTACTATAGAAGTCACTGGAAGAGATGGTAGCTTTGAGATGTACTGTAGATGTCACTGGAAGAGATGGTAGCTTTGATATGTACTGTAGATGTCACTGGAAGAGATGGTAGCTTTGAGATGTACTGTAGATGTCACTGGAAGAGATGGTAGCTTTGATATGTACTGTAGATGTCACTGGAAGAGATGGTAGCTTTGATATGTACTATAGAAGTCACTGGAAGAGATGGTAGCTTTGAGATGAACTGTAGATGTCACTGGAAGAGATGGTAGCTTTGAGATGTACTGTAGATGTCACTGGAAGAGATGGTAGCTTTGAGATGTACTGTAGATGTCACTGGAAGAGATGGTAGCTTTGATATGTACTGTAGATGTCACTGGAAGAGATGGTAGCTTTGAGATGTACTGTAGATGTCACTGGAAGAGATGGTAGCTTTGAGATGTACTGTAGATGTCACTGGAAGAGATGGTAGCTTTGAGATGTGCTGTAGATGTCACTGGTAGAGATGGTAGCTTTGAAATGAACTGTAGATGTCACTGGAAGAGATGGTAGCTTTGAGATGAACTGTAGATGTCACTGGAAGAGATGGTAGCTTTGAGATGTACTGTAGATGTCACTGGAAGAGACGGTAGCTTTGAGATGTACTGTAGATGTCACTGGAAGAGACGGTAGCTTTGAGATGAACTGTAGATGTCACTGGAAGAGATGGTAGCTTTGAGATGAACTGTAGATGTCACTGGAAGAGACGGTAGCTTTCAGATGAACTGTAGATGTCAATGGAAGAGATGGTAGCTTTGAGATGAACTGTAGATGTCACTGGAAGAGATGGTAGCTTTGAGATGAACTGTATATGTCACTGGAAGAGATGGTAGCTTTGAAATGTACTGTAGATGTCACTGGAAGAGATGGTAGCTTTGAGATGTACTGTAGATGTCACTGGAAGAGATGGTAGCTTTGAGATGTACTGTAGATGTCACTGGAAGAGATGGTAGCTTTGATATGTACTGTAGATGTCACTGGAAGAGATGGTAGCTTTGAGATGTACTGTAGATGTCACTGGAAGAGATGGTAGCTTTGATATGTACTGTAGATGTCACTGGAAGAGATGGTAGCTTTGATATGTACTATAGAAGTCACTGGAAGAGATGGTAGCTTTGAGATGAACTGTAGATGTCACTGGAAGAGATGGTAGCTTTGAGATGTACTGTAGATGTCACTGGAAGAGATGGTAGCTTTGAGATGTACTGTAGATGTCACTGGAAGAGATGGTAGCTTTGATATGTACTGTAGATGTCACTGGAAGAGATGGTAGCTTTGAGATGTACTGTAGATGTCACTGGAAGAGATGGTAGCTTTGAGATGTACTGTAGATGTCACTGGAAGAGATGGTAGCTTTGAGATGTGCTGTAGATGTCACTGGAAGAGATGGTAGCTTTGAGTGGGACTCTGATCCACCAGATGTACTGTAGATGTCACTGGAAGAGATGGTAGCTTTGAGTGGGACTCTGATCCACCAGATGTACTGTAGATGTCACTGGAAGAGATGGTAGCTTTGAGTGGGACTCTGATCCACCAGATGTACTGCATGTACCAGGGCAGGGTTGTGACCCCAGCTTCACTCACAGCCTGTTGGACCAAATGGCACCTTATAGGGAGTGGAGGAGGCATTTGGGACGCAGGCTCTTTGCTACAGGGAGACGGAGAGAGGTGGAACGAGATGAGTCAGTCCTGTAGCACGACACAGTTAACTACCCTGAACCCTAAGTGTACAGACAGAAACATGCACACACACACACACACACACACACAGACACAAACAAACGTATTCACCTGCACAGCGTGGCCCTTAGTTCCAGAGGGGACACAGTCTGTTTGTTAACAGACAGAGAGGAGAGGAGAGGAGAGGAGAGGAGAGGAGAGGAGAGGAGAGGAGAGGAGAGGAGAGGAGAGGAGAGGAGAGGAGAGGAGAGGAGAGGAGAGGAGGAGAGGAACACAGTCTGAGGCCTCACTTCTATTTTTGACAACTTTTACTTCACTACATTCCTAAAGAATATAATGCACTTTTAACCCCATACATTTTCCCTGACACCCAAAAGTACTCGTTACATTTAGAATTTTTAGCAGGACAGGAAAATTGTTCAATCCACGCACTTATCAAGAGAACATCTCTGGTCGTCCCTACAGCCTCTGATCTGGTGGACTCACTAAACACATGCTTGGTTTGTAAATGATGTCTGGGTGTTGGAGCGTGCCCCTGGCTATTTGTAAATTAAAAACACAAGAAAATTATATAAGTAATTTGAAATGATTTATACTTTTACTTTTGATACTTCAGTATATTTTAGCAATTATATTTATTTGTGATACTTAAGTATTTTTAAAACCAAATACTTTTAGACTTTTACTCGAGTAGTATTTTACTGGGTGACTTTCACTTTTACTTGAGTCATTTTCTATTAAGGTATCTTTACTTTTACACACACACACACACACACACACACACACACACACACACACACACACACACACACACACACACACACACACACACACACACACAGTGTGAAGCAGGATGATGTAACTGTGTTAAACAGTAAAAGACTGTTTGTAACCTCTTTGCAATAAGGAACTGAGACCAAAACGCTCCAGAGAAGTTTCAAGTGTTTATTACCCAGGATGCCGTTAGCTGAGTGCCCCCGTTTAGGAAGTTACACAACACATTTTATACTCTTCCCTTGTAGGCGTATATACATTGTATGACCCCAGTGAGTTTCCCTCCTTTCCCCTGTGGAATGTCAATGTCTACTGAACCCTACTGTAGTCATCTCTAGTGCTTTCTCCAGGACTACCATCTACTGTAGTCATCTCTAGTGTTTTCTCCAGGACTACCATCTACTGTAGTCATCTCTAGTGTTTTCTCCAGGACTACCATCTACTGTAGTCATCTCTAGTGCTTTCTCCAGGACTACCATCTACTGACCACTACTGTAGTCATCTCTAGTGTTTTCTCCAGGACTACCATCTACTGTAGTCATCTCTAGTGTTTTCTCCAGGACTACCATCTACTGTAGTCATCTCTAGTGCTTTCTCCAGGACTACCATCTACTGACCACTACTGTAGTCATCTCTAGTGCTTTCTCCAGGACTACCATCTACTGAACCCTACTGTAGTCATCTCTAGTGCTTTCTCCAGGACTACCATCTACTGTAGTCATCTCTAGTGTTTTCTCCAGGACTACCATCTACTGTAGTCATCTCTAGTGCTTTCTCCAGGACTACCATCTACTGACCACTACTGTAGTCATCTCTAGTGCTTTCTCCAGGACTACCATCTACTGTAGTCATCTCTAGTGCTTTCTCCAGGACTACCATCTACTGACCACTACTGTAGTCATCTCTAGTGTTTTCTCCAGGACTACCATCTACTGAACCCTACTGTAGTCATCTCTAGTGCTTTCTCCAGGACTACCATCTACTGTAGTCATCTCTAGTGCTTTCTCCAGGACTACCATCTGCTGTAGTCATCTCTAGTGCTTTCTCCAGGACTACCATCTATTGACCACTACTGTAGTCATCTCTAGTGCTTTCTCCAGGACTACCATCTACTGAACCCTACTGTAGTCACCTCTAGTGCTTTCTTCAGGACTACCATCTACTGTAGTCATCTCTAGTGCTTTCTCCAGGACTACCATCTACTGAACCCTACTGTAGTCATCTCTAGTGCTTTCTCCAGGACTACCATCTACTGTAGTCATCTCTAGTGCTTTCTCCAGGACTACCATCTACTGACCACTACTGTAGTCATCTCTAGTGTTTTCTCCAGGACTACCATCTACTGAACCCTACTGTAGTCATCTCTAGTGCTTTCTCCAGGACTACCATCTACTGAACACTACTGTAGTCATCTCTAGTGCTTTCTCCAGGACTACCATCTACTGAACCCTACTGTAGTCATCTCTAGTGTTTTCTCCAGGACTACCATCTACTGTAGTCATCTCTAGTGCTTTCTCCAGGACTACCATCTACTGACCACTACTGTAGTCATCTCTAGTGCTTTCTCCAGGACTACCATCTACTGTAGTCATCTCTAGTGTTTTCTCCAGGACTACCATCTACTGAACCCTACTGTAGTCATCTCTAGTGCTTTCTCCAGGACTACCATCTACTGAACACTACTGTAGTCATCTCTAGTGCTTTCTCCAGGACTACCATCTACTGAACCCTACTGTAGTCATCTCTAGTGTTTTCTCCAGGACTACCATCTACTGTAGTCATCTCTAGTTCTTTCTCCAGGACTACCATCTACTGACCACTACTGTAGTCATCTCTAGTGTTTTCTCCAGGACTACCATCTACTGAACCCTACTGTAGTCATCTCTAGTGCTTTCTCCAGGACTACCATCTACTGACCACTACTGTAGTCATCTCTAGTGTTTTCTCCAGGACTACCATCTACTGAACCCTACTGTAGTCATCTCTAGTGCTTTCTCCAGGACTACCATCTACTAACCCCTACTGTAGTCATCTCTAGTGCTTTCTCCAGGACTACCATCTACTGAACACTACTGTAGTCATCTCTAGTGCTTTCTCCAGGACTACCATCTACTGAACCCTACTGTAGTCATCTCTAGTGTTTTCTCCAGGACTACCATCTACTGAACCCTACTGTAGTCATCTCTAGTGTTTTCTCCAGGACTACCATCTACTGAACCCTACTGTAGTCATCTCTAGTGCTTTCTCCAGGACTACCATCTACTGAACACTACTGTAGTCATCTCTAGTGCTTTCTCCAGGACTACCATCTACTGAACCCTACTGTAGTCATCTCTAGTGTTTTCTCCAGGACTACCATCTACTGTAGTCATCTCTAGTGCTTTCTCCAGGACTACCATCTACTAACCCCTACTGTAGTCATCTCTAGTGCTTTCTCCAGGACTACCATCTACTGAACACTACTGTAGTCATCTCTAGTGTTTTCTCCAGGACTACCATCTACTGTAGTCATCTCTAGTTCTTTCTCCAGGACTACCATCTACTGACCACTACTGTAGTCATCTCTAGTGTTTTCTCCAGGACTACCATCTACTGAACCCTACTGTAGTCATCTCTAGTGCTTTCTCCAGGACTACCATCTACTGTAGTCATCTCTAGTGCTTTCTCCAGGACTACCATCTACTGTAGTCATCTCTAGTGCTTTCTCCAGGACTACCATCTACTGAACCCTACTGTAGTCATCTCTAGTGCTTTCTCCAGGACTACCATCTACTGAACCCTACTGTAGTCATCTCTAGTGCTTTCTCCAGGACTACCATCTACTGTAGTCATCTCTAGTGCTTTCTCCAGGACTACCATCTACTGACCACTACTGTAGTCATCTCTAGTGTTTTCTCCAGGACTACCATCTACTGAACCCTACTGTAGTCATCTCTAGTGCTTTCTCCAGGACTACCATCTACTGACCCCTACTGTAGTCATCTCTAGTGCTTTCTCCAGGACTACCATCTACTGAACACTACTGTAGTCATCTCTAGTGCTTTCTCCAGGACTACCATCTACTGAACACTACTGTAGTCATCTCTTTCTTTAACTACCTCACTCTCTTTCTAACACTCATATTTTTCTTCCCTCTCTTCGTTTGTTTAACTTGGTGAATATTAGATGAAGGGTAATTAAAAGACGTAAGGTTGGTCGGGGTGGTTGGGGGGTCTGCTGTCTTAATTAGACATGATTCATAATTAATTGAATCAGCACAGTGTTGTACTGTAGGTGGAGGTCCTGCTCAATGGGGTGTCAGAGAGAGAACAGGGATTCCCAGAGGAGAGGAGAGGAGAGGAGAGGAGAGGAGAGGAGAGGAGAGGAGAGGAGAGGAGAGGAGAGGAGAGGAGAGGACAGGGATTCCCAGAGGAGAGGAGAGGAGAGGAGAGGAGAGGAGAGGAGAGGAGAGGAGAGGAGAGGAGAGGAGAGGAGAGGAGAGGAGAGGACGTCCCCAAATACTACTGTTATTTGACATGTCTGACAGTGCTCCAGATTATGTACTGGCATTATGTACTGGCATTATATACTGGCATTATATACTGGTATTATATACTGGTATTATATACTGGCATTATGCACTGGCATTATATACTGGTATTATATACTGGCATTATATACTGGTATTATATACTGGCATTATATACTGGCATTATATACTGGTATTATATACTGGCATTATATACTGGTATTATATACTGGCATTATGCACTGGCATTATATACTGGTATTATATACTGGCATTATATACTGGTATTATATACTGGCATTATGCACTGGCATTATATACTGGTATTATATACTGGCATTATATACTGGTATTATATACTGGCATTATATACTGGTATTATATACTGGTATTATATACTGGCATTATATACTGGTATTATATACTGGCATTATATACTGGTAATATATACTGGTATTATATACTGGCATTACGTACTGGGATTATATACTGGCATTATGTACTGGGATTATGCACTGGTATTATATGTATATACTGGCATTATATACTGGTATTATATACTGGTATTATGTACTGGGATTATATACTGGTATTATATACTGGGAATGTGTACTGGCATTATATACTGGTATTATGTACTGGGATTATATACTGGTATTATATACTGGGAATGTGTACTGGCATTATATACTGGTATTATATACTGGGATTATATACTGGGAATGTGTACTGGGATTATGGGATGATGTACTAATAGTAGAGCTCAGATTTACTCAGGAAACACAGGCCTACAACGCAGCGTAGGAATAGCCTTTAGGCCTAGTGGTTTAATTTAGTAAATAGTTTTTTATGTGTTCATTACTCCAAGCTCCAGAATGGTTCATGCTGAGTGTTATGTCTCTGTAGTCTGCCAGCGTACTTTAGTTATTGTAACGTGTCAGTAAACTGAATAATACTGAGTAATCTAGTCACACTGATAGGCCACTGAGGTTGACAGGGCGGGCTCAGTCTGTGTGTGTTCTGAATGTTCTGGGTCGCAGACTGACACCAATTTACTTCAATGCATAAATCACCAACACGAACAGTCAACACTCACACGGTATTGCATTATGCTCATCCTTTTATCCTTAGAGAAGAAAGGAGAGATTACAGACTGGAATACCACAGTAGATCATTGTATTCTTAGAGAAGAAAGGAGAGATTACAGACTGGAATACCACAGTAGATCATTGTATTCTTAGAGAAGAAAGGAGAGATTACAGACTGGAATACCACAGTAGATCAGTGTATCCTTAAAGGAGAGATTACAGACTGGAATACCACAGTAGATCGTTGTACCCTTAGAGAAGAAAGGAGAGATTACAGACTAGAATACCACAGTAGTGGACTTCACAGTGAGTTCACATTGTAATCAAAGCAATACTGTATCACTGTAGATTTGCTTTGTGGTCTGTCACAGGGAATATGTACAGCGTGTCTGGGTTGAAAGGGCAGTAGATTTGCTTGGTGGTCTGTCACAGGGCATATGTACAGCGTGTCTGGGTTGAAAGGGCTGTAGATTTGCTTGGTGGTCTGTCACAGGGCATATGTACAGCGTGTCTGGGTTGAAAGGGCTGTAGATTTGCTTGGTGGTCTGTCACAGGGCATATGTACAGCGTGTCTGGGTTGAAAGGGCTGTAGATTTGCTTGGTGGTCTGTCACAGGGAATATGTACAGCGTGTCTGGGTTGAAAGGGCTGTAGATTTGCTTGGTGGTCTGTCACAGGGAATATGTACAGCGTGTCTGGGTTGAAAGGGCTGTAGATTTGCTTGGTGGTCTGTCACAGGGAATATGTACAGCGTGTCTAGGTTGAAAGGGCTGTAGATTTGCTTGGTGGTCTATCACAGGGAATATGTACAGCGTGTCTGGGTTGAAAGGGATGTAGATTTGCTTGGTGGTCTATCACAGGGAATATGTACAGCGTGTCTGGGTTGAAAGGGCTGTAGATTTGCTTGGTGGTCTGTCACAGGGAATATGTACAGCGTGTCTGGGTTGAAAGGGAAGTTGACTCCAAAGTAAAAGTTTGTCAGTTGTTTTCAGACCTCAAAAGGGGTGTAATGTTGAGATGAGTGATGATGTGTTTCATGCCATCTGCTGCGTGAACGTGGATCCAACTTTACATCTGAATCCCAGATGAATCAGTCTAAAATGATTGAATTAGACGCTGCCTATCTTTCCCATTCATTGGGGATTCAGGCAAATATGGATCTGAAAAAAACAACAGATGGTGTAGAAAATGAACTCATCTCAACTTTAAGACCACATTTTGAGGCCTGAAAACTTCAAACTAACTTTTGATTTAGGAGGGAACATATTGATCCAAACATTGTTTTAGTTTCACTGAAGTCTTTAAAAAGATTGCTTGTGGAAACAGTGAAACTGTCTCTCTCTCTCTCTCAAATTCAAATTCAAATTCAAATTCAAGCTGCTTTATTGGCATGAAAAACATTGTGTCAATATTGCCAAAGCAACAATGTATACAATATACATTGTAATACAATTAAAACAATGACAAATAATAATATAGAATGGCAGTAAATAATAATACAAAATTAAATATAAAAATAGTAACAATAAAATGGTAACAGTCAATAGTCGAATGTTATGTAGTGGTGTAATGCACCACTACCACCACCACCATCATTAAACTGCTATCATTACCATTACCACCCATACCATTACTATTTGGAATGATAAACAACAATAATAATACTAATAACAATAACAGTAAAAACAATAACAGTCATAATAAGTAAGTTACTGCTTACTATGCAGATGTTATTATTCAGTGTCCCTCAGGCTATGGCAGGCAAATATATATTTGGCTGCAAGAGGAGCCATTGCTCCTTCGCCCATGAGTATTTTTAGTTTTTCCTCTGGGTTTAATAAGTTAAAATTTGGAATAAATGTAGTCATTTCTGTGAATAATGAATCTCTTGGTGAGGAATATTTATCACAGTAAAGGAGAAAGTGCATCTCTGTTTCTACCTCCCCTGTCGTGCAGTGACCACATACACGCTCCTCTTTGGGTAGCCATGTCTTTTTATGTCTGCCGGTTTCTATTGCCAATCGGTGGTCACTCAGCCTGTACTTGGTAAGGATCTGTCTCTGCTTCGAATCTCTGACAGAGTAGAGATATTCAGCCAGAGATATTCTCTCTCTCTCTCTCTCTCTCTCTCTCTCTCTCTCTCTCTCTCTCTCTCTGTATTTCTCTCTCTCTGTCTCTCTCTGTCTCTCTCTCTCTCTCTCTCTCTCTCTCTCTCTCTCTCTCTCTCTCTCTCTCTCTCTCTCTGTCTCTGTCTCTCTCTCTCTCTCTGTCTCTCTCTCTCTCTCTCTCTCTCTCTCTCTCTCTCTCTCTCTCTCTCTCTCTCTCTCTCTCTCTCTCTCTCTCTCTCTCTCTCTCTCTCTCTCTCTCTCTCTCTCTCTCTCTCTCTCAGGGTGATGACTGTTCCCTGACCTGTCCTGCTGGGGTGTATGGGGCCAACTGTTCCTCTCCCTGTTCCTGCCACAACCAGATCGCCTGCTCACACATCGACGGATCCTGCATGTGCAGAGAAGGTACTGTAGGCTGAATACTGTTATATCAATTCAATTCAATTCAATTCAAGGGGCTTTATTGGCATGGGAAACATGTGTTAACATTGCCAAAGCAAGTGAGGTAGATAATATACAAAAGTCAAATAAACATATCTCTAAAATATATCTCTCTCTATCTCTTAGCTCGCTCTTTCCTTCTCTCCTCTCTCTCTCTCTCTCTCTCTCTCTCTCTCTCTCTCTCTCTCTCTCTCTCTCTCTCTCTCTCTCTCTCTCTCTCTCTCTCTCTCTCTCTCTCTCTTTAAGAATGTATCTGCACTGTATGTTGTTAGCTAGCTAGCCAGACAGTTTTAGAGGAACGAGTCCATTTTTAACTGCCAATATGACAACATTGAATTCAAACATTTCTGTCAATCCACAGCCTGTCATCAGTTGATGATAATATTTAGACAAGTTGGAAATGCAACTAGTACTGATATTGTATTAAATAACAGCACTCACAGCTTTCCAAGAAAACAGAAATGTAGACATTTATCAGATATTTTATTTAACCAGGCAAGTCAATTAAGAACACATTATTATTTACAATGACAGCCTACCCCGGCCAAACCCGGTCGACGCTGGGCCAATTGTGTGCCGCCCTATGGGACTCCCAATCATGGCCGGTTGTGATACAGCCTGGAATCGAACCAGGGTCTGTAGTGGCGCCTCTAGCACTGAGATGCAGTGCCTTAGACCACTGCGCCACTCTGGAGCCCTAGTTATAGAGGCAATTTTTTGTTTGTTTTATTGGTAAACCCGTATTTCCTGCATAAGTAAAATCAGGATTATGCCTCTACAGCCATTCATTCCAATTAGACTGGTTTGGATTTCTCCCTGACCAATATGGCTGCCATTTCCACCGCATTCTGGAACTTTGAGGGTTTATGATGTCGCCCCTCTAGTAAATTAGTAGAATCTCAATGATAGCAACTATATTACCAGACAGACAGACAAGCTGTAGTAACTATAGTAACTATATTACCAGACAGACAAGCTGTAGTATCTATAGTAACTATATTACCAGACAGACAGACACGTTGTAGTAACTATAGTAACTGTATTACCAGACAGACAGACACGTTGTAGTAACTATAGTAACTATATTACCAGACAGACAGACACGTTGTAGTAACTATAGTAACTGTATTACCAGACAGACAGACAAGCTGTAGTAACTATTGTAACTATATTACCAGACAGACAGACAAGCTGTAGTAACTATAGTAACTATATTACCAGACAGACAGACAAGCTGTAGTAACTATAGTAACTATATTACCAGACAGACAGACACGCTGTAGTAACTATAGTAACTATATTACCAGACAGACAGACAAGCTGTAGTAACTATAGTAACTAATTTACCAGACAGACAGACAAGCTGTAGTACCTATAGTAACTATATTACCAGACAGACAAGCTGTAGTAACTATAGTAACTATATTACCAGACAGATAAGCTGTAGTAACTATAGTAACTATATTACCAGACAGACAAGCTGTAGTATCTATAGTAACTATATTACCAGACAGACAGACAAGCTGTAGTAACTATAGTAACTATATTACCAGACAGACAGATAAGCTGTAGTAACTATAGTAACTATATTACCAGACAGACAGACAAGCTGTAGTAACTATAGTAACTATATTACCAGACAGACATACACGCTGTAGTAACTATAGTAACTATATTACCAGACAGACAAGCTGTAGTAACTATAGTAACTGTATTACCAGACAGACAAGCTGTAGTAACTATAGTAACTATATTACCAGACAGACAGATAAGCTGTAGTAACTATAGTAACTATATTACCAGACAGACAGACAAGCTGTTGTAACTATAGTAACTATATTACCAGACAGACATACACGCTGTAGTATTTATAGTAACTATATTATCAGACAGACAAGCTGTAGTATCTATAGTAACTATATTACCAGATAGACAAGCTGTAGTAACTATAGTAACTATATTATCAGACAGACAGACAAGCTGTAGTAACTATAGTAACTATATTACCAGACAGACAAGCTGTAGTAACTATAGTAACTATATTACCAGACAGACAAGCTGTAGTAACTATAGTAACTATATTACCAGACATACAGACAAGCTGTAGTATCTATAGTAACTATATTACCAGACAGACAAGCTGTAGTATCTATAGTAACTACACTGCTCAAAAAAATTAAGGGAACACTTAAACAACACAATGTAACTCCAAGTCAATCACACTTCTGTGAAATCAAACTGTCCACTTAGGAAGCAACACTGATTGACAATAAATGTCACATGCTGTTGTGCAAATGGAATAGACAACAGGTGGAAATTATAGGCAATTAGCAAGACACCCCCAATAAAGGAGTGGTTCTGCAGGTGGTGACCACAGACCATTTCTCAGTTCCTATGCTTCCTGGCTGATGTTTTGGTCACTTTTGAATGCTGGCGGTGCTTTCACTCTAGTGGTAGCATGAGACGGAGTCTACAACCCACACAAGTGGCTCAGGTAGTGCAGCTCATCCAGGATGGCACATCAATGCGAGCTGTGGCAAGAAGGTTGGCTGTGTCTGTCAGCGTAGTGTCCAGAGCATGGAGGCGCTACCAGGAGACAGGCCAGTACATCAGGAGACGTGGAGGAGGCCGTAGGAGGGCAACAACCCAGCAGCAGGACCGCTACCTCCGCCTTTGTGCAAGAAGGAGCAGGAGGAGCACTGCCAGAGCCCTGCAAAATGACCTCCAGCAGGCCACAAATGTGCATGTGTCTGCTCAAACGGTCAGAAACAGACTCCATGAGGGTGGTATGAGGGCCCGACGTCCACAGGTGGGGGTTGTGCTTACAGCCCAACACCGTGCAGGACGTTTGGCATTTGCCAGAGAACACCAAGATTGGCAAATTCGCCACTGGCGCCCTGTGCTCTTCACAGATGAAAGCAGGTTCACACTGAGCACATGTGACAGACGTGACAGTCTGGAGATGCCGTGGAGAACGTTCTGCTGCCTGCAACATCCTCCAGCATGACCGGTTTGGCGGTGGGTCAGTCATGGTGTGGGGTGACATTTCTTTGGGGGGCCGCACAGCCCTCCATGGGCTCGCCAGAGGTAGCCTGACTGCCATTAGGTACCGAGATGAGATCCTCAGACCCCTTGTGAGACCATATGCTGGCGCGGTTGGCCCTGGGTTCCTCCTAATGCAAGACAATGCTAGACCTCATGTGGCTGGAGTGTGTCAGCAGTTCCTGCAAGAGGAAGGCATTGATGCTATGGACTGGCCCGCCCGTTCCCCAGACCTGAATCCAATTGAGCACATCTGGGACATCATGTCTCGCTCCATCCACCAACGCCACGTTGCACCACAGACTGTCCAGGAGTTGGCGGATGCTTTAGTCCAGGTCTGGGAGGAGATCCCTCAGGAGACCATCCGCCACCTCATCAGGAGCATGCCCAGGCGTTGTAGGGAGGTCATACAGGCACGTGGAGGCCACACACACTACTGAGCCTCATTTTGACTTGTTTTAAGGACATTACATCAAAGTTGGATCAGCCTGTAGTGTGGTTTTCCACTTTAATTTTGAGTGTGACTCCAAATCCAGACCTCCATGGGTTGATAAATTTGATTTCCATTGATCATTTTTGTGTGATTTTGTTGTCAGCACATTCAACTATGTAAATAAAAAAGTATTTAATAAGAATATTTCATTCATTCAGATCTAGGATGTGTTATTTTAGTGTTCCCTTTATTTTTTTGAGCAGTGTATATTACCAGACAGACAAGCTGTAGTAACTATAGTAACTATATTACCAGACAGACACGCTGTAGTAACTATAGTAACTATATTACCAGACAGACAGACAAGTTGTAGTAACTATAGTAACTATATTACCAGACAGACAAGCTGTAGTATTTATAGTAACTATATTACCAGACAGACAAGCTGTAGTAACTATAGTAACTATATTACCAGACAGACACGCTGTAGTAACTATAGTAACTATATTACCAGACAGACAGACAAGTTGTAGTAACTATAGTAACTATATTACCAGACAGACAAGCTGTAGTATTTATAGTAACTATATTACCAGACAGACAAGCTGTAGTAACTATAGTAACTATATTACCAGACAGACAGACAAGAAGTAGTAACTATAGTAACTATATTACCAGACAGACAAGCTGTAGTAACTATAGTAACTATATTACCAGACAGACACGCTGTAGTAACTATAGTAACTATATTACCAGACAGACAGACAAGCTGTAGTAACTATAGTAACTATATTACCAGACAGACAAGCTGTAGTAACTATAGTAACTATATTACCAGACAGACAAGCTGTAGTAACTATAGTAACTATATTATCAGACAGACAGACAAGCTGTAGTAACTATAGTAACTATATTACCAGACAGACAGACACGCTGTAGTAACTATAGTAACTATATTACCAGACAGACACGTTGTAGTAACTATAGTAACTATATTACCAGACAGAGAAGCTGTAGTAACTATAGTAACTATATTACCAGACCGACAAGCTGTAGTAACTATAGTAACTATATTACCAGACAGACAAGCTGTAGTAACTATAGTAACTATATTACCAGACAGACAAGCTATAGTAACTATATTACCAGACAGACAGACAAGCTGTAGTAACTATAGTAACTATATTACCAGACAGACAGACAAGCTGTTGTAACTATAGTAACTATATTACCAGACAGACAAGCTGTAGTATCTATAGTAACTATATTACCAGACAGACAAGCTGTAGTATCTATAGTAACTATATTACCAGACAGACAAGCTGTAGTAACTATAGTAACTCAATTACTCTTTGCAGTGTAAAGGAACCTACCCAAGAACATTAAACTCAACCCACGAATCACATTCTACTCATGAACAAGGTCCACCAATCAATCAATAGTCCATTAGAATGATGTGGAGACACTAACGATCAGCACTCTATTACAATGTTCTCCTCAGAGAGAGAGGGAGGGAGATAAAGAGAGAGGGAGAGAGAGAGAGAGAGAGAGAGAGAGAGAGAGAGAGAGAGAGAGAGAGAGAGAGCGAGAGAGAGAGAGGGAGTGAGAGAGAGGGAGAGGGAGATAAAGAGAGAGGGAGAGAGAGAGAGAGAGAGAGAGAGAGAGAGAGAGAGAGAGAGAGAGAGAGAGAGAGAGAGAGAGAGAGAGAGAGAGCGAGAGAGGGAGTGAGAGAGAGGGAGAGGGAGATAAAGAGAGAGGGAGATAAAGAGAGAGTGAGAGGGAGATAAAGAGAGAGGGAGATAAAGAGAGAGGGAGAAAGAGAGAGGGAGAGGGAGATAAAGAGAGAGGGAGAGGGAGATAAAAAGAGAGGGAGAGGGAGATAAAGAGAGAGAAAGAGAGGGGGATATAAAGAGAGAGAAAGAGAGAGAGGGGTATATAATGAGAGAGGGAGATAGAGAGAGGGGCATATAAAGAGAGAGGGAGATAGAGAGAGGGGTAAATAAAGAGAGAGGGAGATAGAGAGAGGGGTATATAAAGAGAGAGGGAGATAGAGAGGGGTATATAAAGAGAGAGGGGGAGAGAGAGAGAGAGAGAGAGAGAGAGAGAGGGATATAAAGAGAGAGAAAGAGAGAGGGAGATAGAGAGAGGGGTATATAAAGATAGAGAAAGATAGAGGAAGAGAGAGGGGGATATAAAGAGAGAGAGAGAGAGAGGGGGAGATAAAGAGAGAGGTAGAGGGAGATAAAGAGATAGAGATAAAGAGAGAGAGAGGGAGATACAGAGAGATAGGGAGATAAAGAGAGAGAGAGGGGGATATAAAGAGAGGGGTATATAAAGAGAGAGAGATAGAGAGAGAGAGAGAGGGGGGAGATAAAGAGAGAGAGAGAGGGAGATACAGAGCGAGAGAGGGAGATAAAGAGAGTGAGAAAGGGAGATACAGAGAGAGAGAGATAAAGAGAGTGAGAGAGGGAGATAGAGAGAGAGAGATAGAGAGAGTTAGAGAGAGGGAGATAAAGAGAGAGAGAGAGGGAGATAAAGAGAGAGAGAGAAAGGGAGGGAAAGAGGGAGAAAGAAAGAGAGAGAGAGAGGGAGAAGTGAAGAACTTAACTCTTCCGTTACTTCAGTACTTCTCAATGTCAGCATGTTTAAATATTTACGTGGCTTGGAATCTCCCAGGGAATCATGGGTAATTAAAGACAGACATCAGAGTGGATCTCTGGGAACGACGCTCCGCTCAGCTCCGAAAAGTTCTGAGAGAGAGTGTGGGTGGCTGTCTCAATCCTACAGTCCTCTGATTGCACTGTATAGCGCTCAGATAACTTTTACACACACGTATAATAACCATCATCCTTGACAAAGCTCAGATAACTTCTACATACACACAGACTATAAACAATCTGTTTCATGTGTTCTGCAGACGCTCAGGGATTGATTCTGGAGTGAGAGTGTGGAGTTTAGAGTGAGATGTGATGCACTTTTCTGTTTGCTTGTTGTCCATGAGCCTATTGTCCACCTAAACTGACTTTGGTTGAGCAGAGGTTTTGTCAGGGCTTTCTCTGTATTTTACAGCAGGGGTTTTGTCAGGGCTTTCTCTGTATTTTACTGCATGGCTTTTGTCAGGGCTTTCTCTGTATTTTACTGCATGGCTTTTGTCAGGGCTTTCTCTGTATTTTACTGCAGGGGTTTTGTCAGGGCTTTCTCTGTATTTTACTGCAGGGGTTTTGTCAGGGCTTTCTCTGTATTTTACTGCAGGGGTTTTGTCAGGGCTTTCTCTGTATTTTACAGTATGGGTTTTGTCAGGGCTTTCTCTGTATTTTACTGCAGGGGTTTTGTCAGGGCTTTCTATGTATTTTACAGCATGGGTTTTGTCAGGGCTTTCTCTGTATTTTACAGCAGGGGTTTTGTCAGGGCTTTCTTTGTATTTTACAGCAGGGGTTTTGTCAGGGCTTTCTCTGTATTTTACTGCAGGGGTTTTGTCAGGGCTTTCTCTGTATTTTACTGCAGGGGTTTTGTCAGGGCTTTCTCTGGATTTTACTGCAGAGGTTTTGTCAGGGTTTTCTCTGTATTTTACAGCAGGGGTTTTGTCAGGGCTTTCTCTGTATTTTACAGCACGGGTTTAGTCAAGGCTTTCTCTGTATTTTACAGCAGGGGTTTTGTCAGGGCTTTCTCTGTATTTTACTGCAGGGGTTTTGTCAGGGCTTTCTCTGTATTTTACTGCAGGGGTTTTGTCAGGGCTTTCTCTGTATTTTACTGCAGGGGTTTTGTCAGGGCTTTCTCTGTATTTCACTGCAGGGGTTTTGTCAGGGCTTTCTCTGTATTTTACAGCAGGGGTTTTGTCAGGGCTTTCTCTGTATTTTACTTACAGAGAGTGAAGTTGTGCTGCAGTGTAGAGAGTGAAGTTGTAGATCTGCAGTGTAGAGAGTGAAGTTGTAGATCTGCAGTGTAGAGAGTGAAGTTGTAGATCTGCAGTGTAGAGAGTGAAGTTATAGATCTGCAGTGTAGAGAGTGAAGTTGTAGATCTGCAGTGTAGAGAGTGAAGTTGTAGATCTGCAGTGTAGAGAGTGAAGTTGTAGATCTGCAGTGTAGAGAGTGAAGTTGTAGATCTGCAGTGTAGAGAGTGAAGTTGTAGATCTGTAGATCTGTTCTGTATTCCTGAAAAGCTCATTCATACAGTCACTCAGCACAACTGTTGGATTTATCTGCTACAATTCTGACATTTAACATGGCAGTCCAATTTGTCGTGAAAATGCCATGACAAGGGAGAAAGATTGTTGACGTTTGGTTTGATTGGACCATATTATGAGGTAAATGTGTGGTGATTGGTTGAAATTGCGAACCCTCTTTTTGTACTGCGGTGATGGGTCAGTTTTATGCTGAAATAGTGTGCTGATTGGTCAGTTTTATGCTGAAATAGTGTGCTGATTGGTCAGTTTTATGCTGAAATAGTGTGCTGATTGGTCAGATTTATTATTATTATTTTTATTTTTTTACCCCCTTTTCTCCCCAATTTTCGTGGTATCCAATCGCTAGTAATTACTATCATGTCTCATCGCTACAACTCCCGTACGGGCTCGGGAGAGACGAAGGTCGAAAGCCATGCGTCCTCCGAAACACAACCCAATCAAGCCGCACTGCTTCTTAACACAGCGCGCCTCCAACCCGGAAGCCAGCCGCACCAATGTGTCGGAGGGAACACCGTGCACCTGGCCACCTTGGTAAGCGCGCACTGCGCCCGGCCCGCCACAGGAGTCGCTGGAGCGCGATGAGACAAGGATATCCCTACCGGCCAAACCCTCCCTAATCCGGACGACGCTAGGCCAATTGTGCGTCGCCCCACGGACCTCCCGGTCACGGCCGGCTGCGACAGAGCCTGGGCGCGAACCCAGAGACTCTGGTGGCACAGCTAGCGCTGCGATGCAGTGCTCTATACCACTGCGCCACCCGGGAGATGATTGGTCAGTTTTATGCTGAAATAGTGTGCTGATTGGTCAGTTTTATGCTGAAATAGTGTGCTGATTGGTCAGTTTTATGATGAAATAGTGTGCTGATTGGTCAGTTTTACGCTGAAATAGTATGCTGATTGGTCAGTTTTATGCTGAAATAGTATGCTGATTGGTCAGTTTTATGCTGAAATAGTGTGCTGATTGGTAAAATTTACAAGCCCTCACATAATATGCAGAGAGCATTGTTGATTTTGTCAAAAATGTTGCGATTTCAGAATTGAGGAATCCTTCAGGGACCGGTAACTGGAACCTCTTCCTCTTCCTCATCCTCTCCTTCTACCCTCTTTCCCCTCTCCTCTTCCTCATTCTCTCCTTCTACCCTCTTTCCCCTCTCCTCTTCCTCATTCTCTCCTTCTACCCTCTTTCCCCTCTCCTCTTCCTCTTCCTCATTCTCTCCTTCTACCCTCTTTCCCCTCTCCTCTTCCTCTTCCTCATTCTCTCCTTCTACCCTCTTTCCCCTCTCCTCTTCCTCATTCTCTCCTTCTACCCTCTTTCCCCTCTCCTCTTCCTCTTCCTCTTCCTCATTCTCTCCTTCTACCCTCTTTCCCCTCTCCTCTTCCTCATTCTCTCCTTCTACCCTCTTTCCCCTCTTCTCTTCCTCATTCTCTCCTTCTACACTCTTTCCCCTCTCCTCTTCCTCATTCTCTCCTACCCTCTTTCCCCTCTCCTCTTGCCACCCTTCCTCCCACTCCTCCTGTCCTCTCCAGGTTGGCAGGGTGTGGATTGTACCATCTCGTGCTCCAGTGATACCTGGGGCCTGAACTGTAATCAGACGTGTCTGTGTGCCAACGGGGCGGCCTGTGACCCGGGCAATGGAACCTGTACCTGCGACCCCGGCTGGATGGACGATTACTGTGACACAACCTGTCCCGTGAGTAAGAGAGAGAGAGAGGTAGAGAGAGGTAGAGAGAGGTAGAGAGAGAGAGAGAGAGAGAGAGAGATAGAGAGACAGAGAGAGAGACAGACAGAGAGAGAGAGAGAGAGACAGAGACAGAGACAGAGACAGAGAGAGAGTAAGAGAGAGAGAGAGAGAGACAGAGACAGAGAGAGAGAGTAAGAGAGAGAGTAAGAGAGAGAGAGAGCGAGAGTAAGAGAGAGAGAGAGAGAGAGAGAGAGAGAGAGAGAGAGAGAGAGAGAGATCAAACAAATCACTTTGTATTTGTCACATGCGCCGAATAAAACTGGTGTAGACTTTACCGTGAAATGCTCGCTTACGAGCCCTTCCCAATGATACAGAATATAGTAACTCAAGAGGAATAAAATGAAATACACAAGACTAGAGCTATTTTCCGTAGCTGTTTACATTCCACCACAGTCAGAGGCTGGCACTAAGACAGCATTGAATGAGCTGCATTCTGCCATTAGCAAACAAGAGAACGTTCACCCAGAGGCGGCGCTCCTAGTGGCCGGAGACTTTAATGCAGGGAAACTTAAATACAGGCACTGAGCTAAAGGCTAAAGGACTCTAACCTGGAAGCTTATAAGAAATCCCGCTATGCCCTCCGACGAACCATCAAACAGGCAAAGCATCAATACAGGACTAAGATCGAATCGTACTACACCAGCTCTGACGCTCGTCGGATGTAGCAGGGCTTGCAAACCATTACAAACTACTACAAAGAGAAGCACAGCCGAGAGCTGCCCAGTAACACGAGCCTACCAGACGAGCTAAACTACTTCTATGCTCGGTTCGAGGCAAATAACACTGAAATATGCATGAGAGCACCAGCTGTTCTGGAAGACTGTGTGATCACGCTCTCTGCAGCCGATGTGAGTAAGACCTTTAAACAGGTCAACATTCACAAGGCCGCAGGGCCAGATGGATTACCAGGATGTGTACTCTGAGCATTCGCTGACCAACTGGCAAGTGTCTTCACTCCCATTTTCAACCTCTTCCTGTCTTCCTGTCTGAGTCTGTAATACCAACATGTTTTAAGCAGACCGCCATAGTGCCTGTGCCAAAGAACACAAAGGGAAACGTATAAGCCTATATACAGTATATGAGTGTAAAGTTTATTTTGGTGTAATGTTAACGTTGCTGTTTACAGGAGGGCACGTATGGAGAACAGTGTCGAGAGCAGTGTGACTGTATCCATGCCGATGGCTGTGACCCTGTGAGAGGCGACTGTCGCTGTCTGGCTGGATGGACTGGTGAGTTAGGCAGTAGTACTCCCTACAGTCTAACTAATGTTGTGCTCTAATGACAACGTACACACATTGTCATATAACTTGCATTTTTTTTTTTGTTTATCTTCATATTTACATTAATAAAGATACTGGTGTGAATTGAATCCACTAATGAACCATCTGTAGCTGAGAAAGTGGACTCTGAGCAATAACCTGATGAATATGGAAGATGCCTCTTGATTCAACGCTCGAGGGGGACATTACAGAGTCAGAACATCGAGACCAGTTTCAATACTTTCTAGAAACTTCACAGAGAGAAGATCGATACATTCATGATATCAAAGGACGAATGTTTACGCCAAAAAAATGTAAATACTTCACAAATGAATTATGCAATTTGGAGTAGTATTTGATTTGTCTGTTCTGATGATCTGTTCATTTCTCTTCAGTTGTAATTACTAAATATGTTTCAGAATATCAAGTAATGTACATGATTATTGTGACGCTTGTGGTTTTCGATGTGATCTACCATAGCATTGGCTGTAGTCTGAGTTTCATGTCCTTTGGTCGTCTCGTGGACTTCCACATAGAGCCTAAAATATTTCACCTTGTGACGGGTGCAAAATGAGTTGCTACGTTGTTGATTATTTACAGTATCCACCACACATCCCTCCAGCTGCACGGCTTCAACCATGTTCCCAATTCACCACACACACCTATTAGTAATGTTTTGTCATTTCATTAACTTCTCTGGGATATGTGGGACGCTAACGTCCCACTTGGCCAAAAGCCAGTCAAAATGCAGAGCGCCAAATTAAAATAAATTACTATAAAAATCTAACTTTCATGAAATCACACATGAAAGACACCAAATTAAAGCTACACATGTTGTGAATCCAGCCAACATGTCTGATTTCAAAAAGGATATACGGCGAAAGCACACCAAACGATTATGTTAGGTCAGTGCATAGCCACCAAAAAACACAGACATTTTTCCAGCCAAAGAGAGGAGTAACAAAAAGCAGAAATAGAGATCAAATTAATCACTAACCTTTGATGATCTTCATCAGATGACACTCATAGGACTTCATGTTACACAATACATGTATGTTTTGTTCGGTAAAGTTCATATTTATATCCAAAAATCTGAGTTTAGGCGGGACGCTACTGTCTCACTTGGCCAAAAGCCAGAGAAAATGCAGAGCGCCATATTCAAATAAATTACTATAAAAATCTAACTTTCATTAAATCACACATGAAAGATACCAAATTAAAGCTACACTGGTTGTGAATCCAGCCAACATGTCAGAATTCAAATAGGCTTTTCGGCGAAAGCAAACGATGCTATTATCTGAGTTAGCAACAGAGTAAACAAAGAGAGAGAAACATATTTCAACCATGCAGGCGCGACACAAAATGCAGAAATAAAAAATATAATTCATGCCTTACCTTTGACGAGCTTCTGTTGTTGGCACTCCAATATGTCCCATAAACATCACAAATGGTCCTTTCGTTCGATTAATTCCGTCGATATATATCCAAAATGTCCATTTATTTGGCGCATTTGATCCAGAAAATCACTGGTTCCAACTTGTGAAACTTGACTACAAAATATCTCAAAAGTTACCTGTAAACTTTGCCAAAACATTTCAAACTACTTTTGTAATACAACTTTAGGTATTTTTTAACGTAAATAATCAATACAATTGAAGACGGGATGATCTGTGTTCAATACAGGATTAAAAAAAACTGTAGCCAGCTTTCTGGTCATGCGCCTCTAACAAACAGGACACAACAAGTGACCCTGATTCAAAATGGCCGTACTTCTTCATTACACAAAGGAAAAACCTTCAACCAATTTCTAAAGAGTGTTGACATCCAGTGGAAGCGGTAGGAACTGCAAGAAGGTCAATTAGAAATCTGTATTCCCAATGAAAATCCATTGAAAAGAGAAAAAAAAAAATCTGAATGGTTTGTCTTCGGGGTTTCGCCTGCTAAATAAGTTATGTTATACTCACAGACATGATTCAAACAGTTTTAGAAACGTCAGAGTGTTTTCTATCCAAATCTACTAACAATATGCATATCTTATCTTCTGGGGATGAGTAGCTGGCAGTTGAATTTGGGTATGCTTTTCATCGAAACGTGAAAATGCTGCCCCCTATCCTAGAGAAGTTTTAACCAAGGACAACCCTAATAACAACAACAATAATAATAACAATAATAGTAACAATAATAACACCAACAATAATAACAATAACAATAATAACACCAACAATAATAACAATAATAATAACACCAACAATAATAACAACAATGATAACAATAATAATAATAATAGCAATAATAACAATAATACTAGTAACAATAATAACAACAACCATACTAGTAACAATAATAATAACAATAATAGTAACACTAATAATACTAACAATAATAACACTGGCAATAATAACAATAATAATAATAATAATAATAAGTATAATAACAACAATAATACTACCAATAATAACACTAATAATACTAATAATAAAAACACTAACAATGATAACAATACTTACACCAATAATACCAACAATAATAACAATACTAACAATGATAATACTAACAATAACAATACCAGCACTAATAATACTACCAATAGTGATATTAGTAATAACAATAATACTAATAACAATACTAATAATAATAATGCTACTAACAATAATAATAACAATCGTATTAATAACAATAATAATAACAATAATAATAATAACAACAATACAAATAATAATACTAGTAACAATAATAATAACAATACTAATAATAATAATGCTACTAACAATAATAATAACAATCATATTAATAACAATAATAATAACAATAATAATAATAACAATCATATTAATAACAATAATAATAACAATAATAATAATAACAACAATACAAATAATAATAATACTACTAACAATAATAATAACCATGATATTAATAATAATAATAATAAAAATAATAATAACAATAATAATAATAACAATAATAATAATAGCAATAACAATAATACTAACAATAACAGCAATAATAATAATAATAATAGATGGCCATGAGTCTGAGTGTGAGCCGTCAGTCTGTCCATTGCATCATCATGAGACTCTGCAGGGTTTCAGTCAGAGCCACAGTAATGAATGAGAATCATGGCCGGTCTGATGAGGCTGGTGGCTCTGATGAGGCTGGTGGCTCTGATGTCAAAGTCACAGCATTTGAGGGTGAAGGAGGTTTAGGATCATTAGAAAGAGTATTATCTGCAGAATGACTAATGGAGGGGGGTGAGAAGGAGAGGTGGAGAGAGGTGGAGAGGAGAGGAGAGAAGTGGAGAGGACAGAGGTGAAAAGGAGAGTTGGAGAGAGGTGGAAAGGAGAGGAGAGTAGTGGAGAGGACAGGTGAAAAGGAGAGGTGGAGAGAGGTGGAGAGGAGAGAAGAGAATATGAGAGCAGAGGGAGGAGAGGAGAGAGTAGGAGAGGAGAGGTGGAGAGGAGAGGAGAGGTGGAGGAGGAGAGGAGAGAATATGAGAGCAGAGGGAGGAGAGGAGAGAGTAGGAGAGGAGAGGAGAGAGTAGCAGAGGAGAGGTGTAGAGGAGAGGAGAGGTGGAGGAGGAGAGGAGAGGATATGAGAGCAGAGAGAGGAGAGGAGAGAGGTGGATAAGAGTGGAGAGAAGTGGAGAGGATAGAGATGAAAAGGAGAGGTGGAGAGGAGAGAAGAGGTGGAGGAGGAGATGAGAGAATATGAGAGCAGAGGGAGGAGAGGAGAGAGTAGGAGAGGAGAGGAGAGAGTAGCAGAGGAGAGGTGGAGAGGAGAGGAGAGGTGGAGGAGGAGAGGAGAGGATATGAGAGCAGAGGGAGGAGAGGAGAGAGTAGCAGAGGAGAGGTGGAGGAGGAGAGGAGAGAATATGAGAGCAGAGGGAGGAGAGGAGAGAGTAGGAGAGGAGAGGAGAGGAGAGGAGAGAGTAGCAGAGGAGAGGTGGAGAGGAGAGGAGAGAGGTGGAGAGAGAAGCTCCCTGTCCTGCACAGTGCTGTGTGCTATTGGGACTGCATAGTATGTCACAGGGTCCCTGCTCCACACTGCTCCCTGCACACACACACTCTTTCTAGTGTGTGTGTGCGGTTCCCTGTACCTCTCTACCATTAGGACTGCTGTATGGGGGGACAGGGACAAGGATGGATGTCAGAGGAAGGATCAGGATTGGGTCTGGACTGTTTAGAATCCCAACGGGGAATGGCTGCAGTATAACGACAGACTGAGGTGAAGCCGGGACCCCAGGGCTGATTCATACCTGGAATACAACTGGCAGGATGGTTCTCTTCTCTCCTCTGGATTTCATAAACACTCTGGGGTCCTGAGTGATGAGGGGCTGCCCAAAGATAATGCCTGAAGAGAGATCTAGTAGGGCTAGATGGGTACAGGACGATAACATTGCGGAGGAAGAAAGAGGAATTTTGGGATTGGATAGCAAAGCTGTTTTAAAGTGAAATACTACCTCCTCTGGTGAAATGCACTGTGCTTAGGTGTGACATTTCAAATGAATTAATATGAACAGGTTTTTTGTTGTTGTCCCGCTGTGAGAAGCCTTCAAGGTTTTCCAATGGCAGACAGCATAACCAACACTCAGCAGGAGATCAGCAGCCTCTTCTGTAAATCAAATCAAATCAAATTTTATTAGTCACATACACATGGTTAGCAGATGTTAATGCGAGTGTAGCGAAATGCTTGTGCTTCTAGTTCCGACAATGCAGTAATAACCAACAAGTAATCTAACCTAACAATTCCACAACTACTACCTTATACACACACACAAGTGTAAAGGGATAAAGAATATGTACATAAAGATATATGAATGAGTGGTGGTACAGAACGGCATGGCAAGATGCAGTAGATGGTATAGAGTACGGTATATACATATGAGATGAGTACTGTAGGGTATGTAAACATAAAGTGGCATAGTTTAAAGTGGCTAGTGGTACATGTATTACATAAAGATGGCAAGATGCAGTAGATGATATAGAGTACAGTATATACATATGAGATGGGTAATGTAGGGTATGTAAACATTATATTAAGTGGCATTGTTTAAAGTGGCTAGTGGTACATTTTTACATAATTTCCATCAATTCCCATTTTTAAAGTGGCTGGAGTTGAGTCAGTATGTTGGCAGCGGCCGCTAAATGTTAGTGGTGGCTGTTTAACAGTCTGATGGCCTTGAGATAGAAGCTGTTTTTCAGTCTCTCGGTCCCTGCTTTGATGCACCTGTACTGACCTCGCCTTCTGGATGATAGCGGGGTGAACAGGCAGTGGCTTGGGTGGTTGTTGTCCTTGATGATCTTTATGGCCTTCCTGTGACATCGGGTGGTGTAGGTGTCCTGGAGGGCAGGTAGTTTGCCCCCGGTGGTGCGTTCTGCAGACCTCACTACCCTCTGGAGAGCCTTACGGTTGTGGGCGGAGCAGTTGCCGTACCAGGCGGTGATACAGCCCGACAGGATGCTCTCGATTGTGCATCTGTAGAAGTTTGTGAGTGCTTTTGGTGACAAGCCGAATTTCTTCAGCCTCCTGAGGTTGAAGAGGCGCTGCTGCGCCTTCTTCACAACGCTGTCTGTGTGGGTGGACCAATTCAGTTTGTCCGTGATGTGTACACCGAGGAACTTAAAACTTTCCACCTTCTCCACTACTGACCCGTCGATGTGGATAGGGGGGTGCTCCCTCTGCTGTTTCCTGAAGTCCACAATCATCTCCTTTGTTTTGTTGACGTTGAGTGTGAGGTTATTTTCCTGACACCACACTCCGAGGGCCCTCACCTCCTCCCTGTAGGCCGTCTCGTCGTTGTTGGTAATCAAGCCTACCACTGTAGTGTCATCCGCAAACTTGATGATTGAGTTGGAGGCGTGCATGGCCACGCAGTCGTGGGTGAACAGGGAGTACAGGAGAGGGCTCAGAACGCACCCTTGTGGGGCCCCAGTGTTGAGGATCAGCGGGGTGGAGATGTTGTTACCTACCCTCACCACCTGGGGGCGGCCCGTCAGGAAGTCCAGGACCCAGTTGCACAGGGCGGGGTCGAGACCCAGGGTCTCGAGCTTGATGACGAGTTTGGAGGGTACTATGGTGTTAAATGCTGAGCTGTAATCGATGAACAGCATTCTCACATGGGTATTCCTCTTGTCCAGATGGGTTAGGGCAGTGTGCAGTGTGGTTGCGATTGCGTCGTCTGTGGACCTATTGGGTCGGTAAGCAAATTGGAGTGGGTCTAGGGTGTCCGGTAGGGTGGAGGTGATATGGTCCTTGACTAGTCTCTCAAAGCACTTCATGATGACGGAAGTGAGTGCTACGGGGCGGTAGTCGTTTAGCTCAGTTACCTTAGCTTTCTTGGGAACAGGAACAATGGTGGCCCTCTTGAAGCATGTGGGAACAGCAGACTGGGATAAGGATTGATTGAATATGTCCGTAAACACACCAGCCAGCTGGTCTGCGCATGCTCTGAGGACGCGGCTGGGAATGCCGTCTGGGCCTGCAGCCTTGCGAGGGTTAACACGTTTAAATGTTTTACTCACCTCGGCTGCAGTGAAGGAGAGCCCGCAGGTTTTGGTAGGGGGCCGTGTCAGTGGCACTGTATTGTCCTCAAAGCGGGCAAAAAAGTTGTTTAGCCTGTCTGGGAGCAAGACATCCTGGTCCGCGACGGGGCTGGTTTTCTTTTTGTAATCCGTGATTGACTGTAGACCCTGCCACATACCTCTTGTGTCTGAGCTGTTGAATTGCGACTCGATTTTGTCTCTGTACTGGGACTTAGCCTGTTTGATTGCCTTGCGGAGAGAATAGCTACACTGTTTGTATTCGGTCATGCTTCCGGTCACCTTGCCCTGGTTAAAAGCAGTGGTTCGCGCTTTCAGTTTCACGCGAATGCTGCCGTCAATCCACGGTTTCTGGTTTGGGAATGTTTTAATCGTTGCTGTGGGTACGACATCGTCAATGCACTTCCTAATGAACTCGCTCACCGAATCAGCATATTCGTCAATATTGTTGTTGGACGCAATGCGGAACATATTCCAATCCGCGTGATCGAAGCAGTCTTGAAGCGTGGATTCAGATTGGTCGGACCAGCGTTGAACAGACCTGAGCGCGGGAGCTTGTTGTTTTAGTTTCTGTTTGTAGGCTGGAATCAACAAAATGGAGTCGTGGTCAGCTTTTCCGAAAGGGGGGCGGGGGAGGGCCTTATATGCGTCGCGGAAATTAGTATAACAATGATCTAGGGTTTTTCCAGCCCTGGTAGCACAATCGATATGCTGATAGAATTTAGGGAGTTTTGTTTTTAGATTAGCCTTGTTAAAATCCCCAGCTACGATGAATGCAGCCTCAGGGTGTGTGGTTTCCAGTTTACAAAGAGTCAGATAAAGTTCGTTCAGGGCCATCGATGTGTCTGCTTGGGGGGGAATATATACGGCTGTGATTATGATTGAAGAGAATTCCCTTGGTAGATAATGCGGTCGACATTTGATTGTGAGGAGTTCTAGATCAGGTGAACAGAATGACTTGAGTTCCTGTGTGTTGTTATGATGATCACACCACGTCTCGTTAATCATAAGGCATACCCCCCCGCCCCTCTTCTTACCAGAAAGATGTTTGTTTCTGTCGGCGCGATGCATGAAGAAACCAGCTGGCTGCACCGACTCCGTTAGCGTCTCTTGAGTTAGCCATGTTTCCGTGAAGCAGAGCACGTTGCAATCCCTGATGTCTCTCTGGAATGCTACCCGTGCTCGGATTTCATCAACCTTATTGTCAAGAGACTGGACATTGGCGAGTAGTATGCTAGGGAGTGGAGCGCGATGTGCCCGTCTCCGAAGCCTGACCACGAGACCGCCTCGTTTGCCCCTTTTACGGCGTCGCACAGGGTCGCCGGCTGGGATCAGATCCATTGTATTGGGTGGAAGGCAAAACACTGGATCCGTTTCGGGAAAGTCATATTCCTGGTAGGAACGATGATGAGTTGACGTTAATCGTATATTCAGTAGTTCCTCCCGACTGTATGTAATGAAACCTAAGATTACCTGGGGTACCGATGTAAGAAATAACACATAAATAAACAAAATACTGCATATTTTCCAAGGAACGCGAAGCGAGGCGGCCATCTCTTTTCGGCGCCGGAAGTAGATGTAAAAGAGCTCTCTGAGTTTCTGAGTACTGTCATTATGGATGGTCTGTCTGAGTACTGTCATTATGAATGGTCTGTCTGAGTACTGTCATTATGAATGGTCTGTCTGAGTACTGTCATTATGAATGGTCTGTCTGAGTACTGTCATTATGAATGGTCTGTCTGAGTACTGTCATTATGAATGGTCTGTCTGAGTACTGTCATTATGAATGGTCTGTCTGAGTACTGTCATTATGAATGGTCTGTCTGAGTACTGTCATTATGAATAGTCTGTCTGAGTACTGTCATTATGAATGGTCTGTCTGAGTACTGTCATTATGAATGGTCTGTCTGAGTACTGTCATTATGAATGGTCTGTCTGAGTACTGTCATTATGAATGGTCTGTCTGAGTACTGTCATTATGAATGGTCCCTCTACCCATCCCTCTACCTATCCCTCTACCCATCCCTCCATCCCTCTACCCATCCCTCTACCCATCCCTCTACCTATCCCTCTACCCATCCCTCTACCCTCCCCTCTACCTATCCCTCTACCCTCCCCTCTACCTATCCGTCTACCTATCCGTCTACCTACCCTCTACCCATCCCTCTACCCATCCCTCTACCCATCCCTCAACCCATCCCTCTACCTATCCGTCTACCTATCCCTCTACCCATCCCTCTACCCATCCCTCAACCCATCCCTCTACCTATCCGTCTACCTATCCGTCTACCCATCCCTCTACCCATCCCTCTACCCATCCCTCTACCTATCCCTCTACCCATCCCTCTACCCATCCCTCTACCTATCCGTCTACCCATCCCTCTACCCATCCCTCTACCCATCCCTCTACCCATCCCTCTACCTATCTGTCTACCCATCCCTCTACCTATCCCTCTACCCATCCCTCTACCTATCCCTCTACCTATCCCTCTACCCATCCCTCTACCTATCCCTCTACCCATCCGTCTACCCATCCCTCCATCTCTCTACCTATCCGTCTACCCATCCCTCTACCCATCCGTCTACCCATCCCTCCATCTCTCTACCTATCCGTCTACCCATCCCTCTACCTATCCGTCTACCCATCCCTCTACCCATCCCTCTACCCATCCCTCTACCTATCCCTCTACCCATCCCTCTACCCATCCCTCTACCTATCTGTCTACCCATCACTCTACCTATCCGTCTACCCATCCCTCTACCCATCCCTCTACCTATCCCTCTACCCATCCCTCTACCTATCCCTCTACCCATCCCTCTACCTATCCCTCTACCTATCCGTCTACCTATCCCTCTACCCATCCCTCTACCCATCCCTCTACCTATCCCTCTACCCATCCCTCTACCTATCCCTCTACCCATCCCTCTACCTATCCGTCTACCCATCCCTCTACATATCCATCTACCCATCCGTCTACCTATCCCTCCATCCCTCTACCCATCCCTCTACCTATCCGTCTACCCATCCCTCCATCCCTCTACCCGTCTACCCATCCCTCCATCCCTCTACCTACCCATCTACCCATCCCTCCATCCCTCTACCCATCCCTCTACCTATCCATCTACCTATCCCTCTACCCATCCCTCTACCCAACCCTCTACCCCATCCGTCTACCCATCCGTCTACCCATCCCTCTACCCATCCCTCTACCCATCCCTCTACCCATCCCTCTACCCATCCCTCTACCCGTCTACCCATCCCTCCATCCCTCTACCTACCCGTCTACCCATCCCTCCATCCCTCTACCCATCCCTCTACCTATCCGTCTACCTATCCCTCTACCCATCCCTCTACCCATCCCTCTACCTATCCGTCTACCTATCCCTCTACCCATCCCTCTACCTATCCCTCTACCTATCCGTCTACCTATCCCTCTACCCATCCCTCTACCTATCCCTCTACCCAACCCTCTACCCCATCCCTCTACCCATCCCTCTACCCATTCCTCTACCCATCCATCTACCCAACCCTCTACCTATCCTTCTACCTATCCGTCTACCTATCCCTCTACCCATCCCTCTACCTATCCGTCTACCTATCCCTCTACCCATCCCTCTACCTATCCGTCTACCTATCCCTCTACCCATCCCTCTACCTATCCTTCTACCTATCCGTCTACCTATCCCTCTACCCATCCCTCTACCTATCCCTCTACCCAACCCTCTACCCCATCCCTCTACCCATCCCTCTACCCAACCCTCTACCTATCCCTCTACCCATCCCTCTACCCATCCCTCTACCCATCCCTCTACCCAACCCTCTACCTATCCCTCTACCCATCCCTCTACCCATCCCTCTACCTAACCCTCTACCTATCCCTCTACCCATCCCTCTACCCATCCCTCTACCTAACCCTCTACCCATCCCTCTACCCATCCCTCTACCTAACCCTCTACCCATCCCTCTACCCATCCCTCTACCCATCCCTCTACCTATCTGTCTACCCATCCCTCTACTCATCCCTCTACCCACCCCTCTACCTATCCCTCTACCCATCCCTCTACCTATCCCTCTACCTATCCGTCTACCTATCCCTCTACCCATCCCTCTACCTACCCGTCTACCCATCCCTCTACCCATCCGTCTACCTATCCCTCTACCCTTCCCTCTACCTATCCCTCTACCCATCCCTCTACCTATCCGTCTACCTATCCCTCTACCCATCCCTCTACCCAACCCTCTACCCCATCCCTCTACCCATCCCTCTACCCATCCCTCTACCTATCCGTCTACCTATCCCTCCATCCCTCTCCCTCCATCCCTCTACCCACCCCTCTACCTATCCCTCTACCCATCCCTCTACCCAACCCTCTACCCCATCCCTCTACCCCATCCCTCTACCCATCCCTCTACCCATCCCTCTACCCATCCCTCTACCCATCCCCCTACCCAACCCTCTACCCCATCCCTCTACCCCATTCCTCTACCCTATCCCTCTACCCATCCCTCTACCCATCCCTCTACCCATCCCTCTACCCATCCGTCTACCTATCCGTCTACCCATCCGTCTACCCATCCCTCCATCCCTCTACCCGTCTACCCATCCCTCCATCCCTCTACCCATCCCTCTACCTATCCGTCTACCTATCCCTCTACCAATCCCTCTACCTATCCCTCTACCTATCCGTCTACCTATCCCTCTACCCATCCCTCTACCTACCCGTCTACCCATCCCTCTACCTATCCCTCTACCCATCCCTCTACCCAACCCTCTACCCCATCCCTCTACCCATCCCTCTACCTATCCCTCTACCTATCCGTCTACCTATCCCTCTACCCATCCTCCATCCCTCTACTCATCCCTCTACCCATCCCTCTACCTATCCGTCTACCTATCCCTCTACCCATCCCCCTACCCAACCCTCTACCCCATCCCTCTACCCCATTCCTCTACCCTATCCCTCTACCCATCCCTCTACCCATTCCTCTACCCATCCCTCTACCCAACCCTCTACCCATCCCTCCCTCCATCCCTCTACCTATCCGTCTACCCATCCCTCTACCCATCCCTCTACCCATCCCTCTACCCATCCCTCTATCTATCCGTCTACCCATCCCTCTACCCATACCTCTACCCATCCCTCTACCTATCCGTCTACCCATCCGTCTACCTATCCCTCTACCCATCCCTCTACCCATCCCTCTACCTATCCCTCCATCCCTCTACCTAAATCTCTACCTATCCCTCTACCCATCCCTCTACCCATCCGTCTACCTATCCCTCTACCCATCCCTCTACCTATCCCTCTACCCATCCCTCTACCCATCCCTCTACCCATCCGTCTACCTATCCCTCTACCCATCCGTCTACCTATCCCTCTACCCATCCCTCTACCCATCCCTCTACCTATCCGTCTACCCATCCCTCTACCCATCCCTCCATCCCTCCATCTCTCCATCTCTCCACCTCATCTCTGCGGTACGTAGGAGTTCCAGTCTAGATTCCTCTGGTCTTCATAGACCCAGCAGGTTATAGACAGATCTGTTTTATTAATGATGTTATAATGGCTGAAGCCCACTCACATATTCTCTCTCTGTTCTGTCAGAGCAACTTCTAATGAGTCTGGAACAGAGGGGACAGCTTGAAAGAGTGTGGAGTTCTGGGAGTTTCAGGAGTGTGGGTGTGGGTGTGTGTGTGGGGGTGTGTGGGTGTGGGTGTGTGTGGGTGTGTGTGGGTGTGGGTGTTTGGGTGTGGGTGTGGGTGTGGGTGTGTGTGAGTGTGGGTGTGGGTGTGTGGGTGTGGGTGTGGGTGTGGGTGTGAGTGTGAGTGTATTAGACTCAGGGATTCTGCTCTAGTTGAATCCCCAGTGAGTCCTCAGTTCTTCAGCCCAGTCCTGCTGAGACAGACTACACACACACACACACACACACACACACACACACACACACACACACACACACACACACACACACACACACACACACACACACACACACACACACACACACACACACACAATTTGAGAAGCACTGCTAATGCTACCAATGCCATCTCTCCCTGGGAATCTACCTTTCTCCATCTCTCCATCTCTCCCTGGGACTCTACCTTTCTCCATCTCTCCCTGGGACTCTACCTTTCTCCATCTCTCCCTGGGACTCTACCTTTCTCCATCTCTCCCTGGGACTCTACCTTTCTCCATCTCTCCCTGGGACTCTACCTTCCTGTTTCATTTAGTTCTGTCTCTCCCTGGGACTCTACCTTCCTGTTTCATTTAGTTCTGTCTCTCCCTGGGACTCTACCTTCCTGTTTCATTTAGTTCTGTCTCTCCCTGGGACTCTACCTTTCTCCATCTCTCCATCTCTCCCTGGGACTCTACCTTCCTGTTTCATTTAGTTCTGTCTCTCCCTGGGGCTCTACCTTCCTGTTTCATTTAGTTCTGTCTCTCCCTGGGGCTCTACCTTCCTGTTTCATTTAGTTCTGTCTCTCCCTGGGACTCTACCTTCCTGTTTCATTTAGTTCTGTCTCTCCCTGGGACTCTACCTTTCTCCATCTCTCCCTGGGACTCTACCTTCCTGTTTCATTTAGTTCTGTCTCTCCCTGGGACTCTACCTTCCTGTTTCATTTAGTTCTGTCTCTCCCTGGGACTCTACCTTCCTGTTTCATTTAGTTCTGTCTCTCCCTGGGACTCTACCTTCCTGTTTCATTTAGTTCTGTCTCTCCCTGGGACTCTACCTTCCTGTTTCATTTAGTTCTGTCTCTCCCTGGGACTCTACCTTCCTGTTTCATTTAGTTCTGTCTCTCCCTGGGACTATACCTTCCTGTTTCATTTAGTTCTGTCTCTCCCTGGGACTATACCTTCCTGTTTCATTTAGTTCTGTGTCTCCCTGGGACTCTACCTTCCTGTTTCATTTAGTTCTGTCTCTCCCTGGGACTCTACCTTCCTGTTTCATTTAGTTCTGTCTCTCCCTGGGACTATACCTTCCTGTTTCATTTAGTTCTGTCTCTCCCTGGGACTCTACCTTCCTGTTTCATTTAGTTCTGTCTCTCCCTGGGACTCTACCTTCCTGTTTCATTTAATTCTGTCTCTCCCTGGGACTCTACCTTCCTGTTTCATTTAGTTATGTCTCTCCCTGGGACTATACCTTCCTGTTTCATTTAGTTCTGTGTCTCCCTGGGACTCTACCTTCCTGTTTCATTTAGTTCTGTCTCTCCCTGGGACTCTACCTTCCTGTTTCATTTAGTTCTGTCTCTCCCTGGGACTATACCTTCCTGTTTCATTTAGTTCTGTCTCTCCCTGGGACTCTACCTTCCTGTTTCATTTAGTTCTGTCTCTCCCTGGGACTCTACCTTCCTGTTTCATTTAGTTCTGTCTCTCCCTGGGGCTCTACCTTCCTGTTTCATTTAGTTCTGTCTCTCCCTGGGACTCTACCTTCCTGTTTCATTTAGTTCTGTCTCTCCCTGGGACTCTACCTTCCTGTTTCATTTAGTTCTGTCTCTCCCTGGGACTCTACCTTCCTGTTTCATTTAGTTCTGTCTCTCCCTGGGACTCTACCTTCCTGTTTCATTTAGTTCTGTCTCTCCCTAGGACTCTACCTTCCTGTTTCATTTAGTTCTGTCTCTCCCTGCGACTCAGAGGGGAGAGGAATGAGAGAAAGCTAACAATCTCTCTTTCTATCGCTCTGTCTCTGTCTATGTCTGTGTCTCTGTCTGTGTCTCTGTCTTTGTCTCTGTCTGTGTCTCTGTATGTGTCTCTGTCTCTGTCTGTGTCTGTGTCTCTCTGTCTCTGTCTGTGTCTCTGTCTCTGTCTCTGTCTGTGTCTGTGTCTCTCTGTGTCTCTGTCTCTCTGTCTCTCTGTCTGTGTCTCTGTCTTTGTCTCTGTCTGTGTCTCTGTATGTGTCTCTGTCTCTGTCTGTGTCTCTGTCTCTGTCTGTGTCTGTGTCTCTCTGTCTCTGTCTGTGTCTCTGTCTCTGTCTGTGTCTGTGTCTCTCTGTGTCTCTGTCTCTCTGTCTCTCTGTCTGTGTCTGTGTATGTGTCTCTGTCTGTGTCTCTGTCTCTGTCTCTGTCTGTCTCTCCTTCTGTCTCTGTCTCTGTCTCTGTCTGTCTCTCCTTCTGTCTCTGTCTCTGTCTCTGTTTCTGTCTCTGTCTGTCTCTCTGTCTCTGTCTGTCTCTCTGTCTGTGTATGTGTCTCTGTCTGTGTCTCTGTCTCTCTGTCTCTGTCTGTGTCTGTGTCTCTGTCTCTGTCTGTCTCTCTGTCTCTGTCTGTGTCTGTGTCTCTGTCTCTCTGTCTCCGTCTCTTCCATTCACACATCCTTTATAAATGACACTATAATGTATAGAGTCGCTGGGTAATCTTTTCTCACAGCCGTGGAGGCACCCATATTCTGCCCAGTAAGATGAGTTAGTGAGCGGTACTCCCCATGTTTCCTCCAGGTGTGCACTGTGACAGTGTGTGTGTGGAGGGCCGATGGGGCCCAGACTGCTCCTACTCCTGTACCTGTGAGAACGGAGGCTCCTGCTCACCGGAGGACGGGACGTGTGTGTGTGCCCCCGGATACAGAGGCACCTCCTGCAGACGCAGTAAGAGAACAACAACACACACACACACATACGCCTGCACACACACACACACACATAATCAGAGCAGCTAGTCAAGTAAAATGGCCTCTCTGACGTGTGTGTATTTGCATATGTGTTCCTATGCATATTTGCCTTCATCTCTGTGTGTGTGTCTAGGTAAAATGTAATGTTTGTGTGTGAGTGCGTGCCTCTCTGTGTGTGTGTGTGTGTGTGTGTGTGTGTGTGTGTGTGTGTGTGTGTGTGTGTGTGTGTGTGTGTGTGTGTGTGTGTGTGTGTGTGTGTGTGTGTGTGTGTGTGTGTGTGTGTGTGTGTGTGTGTCTAGGTCAAATGTAATGTCTGTGTGTGAGTGCGTGCCTCTCTGTGTGTGTGTGTGTGTGTGTGAGTGCATGCCTCTCTCTGTGAGTGTGTGTGTGAGTGCGTGCCTCTCTGTGTGAGTGTGTGTGTGAGTGCATGCCTCTCTCTGTGAGTGTGTGTGTGAGTGCGTGCCTCTCTGTGTGAGTGTGTGTGTGAGTGCGTGCCTCTCTGTGTGAGTGTGTGTGTAAGTGCGTGCCTCTCTGTGTGAGTGTGTGTGTGTGTGAGTGCGTGCCTCTCTGTGTGAGTGTGTGTGTGTCTAGGTCAAATGTAATGTGTGTGAGTGCGTGCCTCTCTGTGTGTGTGTGTGTGAGTGCGTGCCTCTCTGTGTGAGTGTGTGTGTGTCTAGGTCAAATGTAATGTGTGTGAGTGCGTGCCTCTCTGTGTGAGTGTGTGTGTGTCTAGGTCAAATGTAATGTGTGTGAGTGCGTGCCTCTCTGTGTGAGTGTGTGTGTGAGTGCGTGCCTCTCTGTGTGAGTGTGTGTGTGAGTGCATGCCTCTCTGTGTGAGTGTGTGTGTGTCTAGGTCAAATGTAATGTGTGTGAGTGCTTGCCTCTCTGTGTGTGTGTGTGTGTGAGTGCGTGCCTCTCTGTGTGAGTGTGTGTGTGTCTAGGTCAAATGTAATGTGTGTGAGTGCGTGCCTCTCTGTGTGAGTGTACAGCGAGCGTGTCTACTTCTTTATGTCAGTTCAGTCTATTATCTTATTTAGAGCAGGAAGTAAACATCATTCTGACCTGTTAACTCCTCCTCTCATTACACTGAGACAGAGCAGGAAGTAAACATCATTCTGACCTGTTAACTCCTCCTCTCATTACACTGAGACAGAGCAGGAAGTAAACATAATTCTGACCTGTTAACTCCTCCTCTCATTACACTGAGACAGAGCAGGAAGTAAACATCATTCTGACCTGTTAACTCCTCCTCTCATTACACTGAGACAGAGCAGGAAGTAAACATCATTCTGACCTGTTAACTCCTCCTCTCATTACACTGAGACAGAGCAGGAAGTAAACATCATTCTGACCTGTTAACTCCTCCTCTCATTACACTGAGACAGAGCAGGAAGTAAACATCATTCTGACCTGTTAACTCCTCCTCTCATTACACTGAGACAGAGCAGGAAGTAAACATCATTCTGACCTGTTAACTCCTCCTCTCATTACACTGAGACAGAGCAGGAAGTAAACATCATTCTGACCTGTTAACTCCTCCTCTCATTACACTGAGACAGAGCAGGAAGTTAACATCATTCTGACCTGTTAACTCCTCCTCTCGTTACACTGAGACAGAGCAGGAAGTAAACATCATTCTGACCTGTTAACTCCTCCTCTCGTTACACTGAGACAGAACAGGAAGTAAACATCATTCTGACCTGTTAACTCCTCCTCTCGTTACACTGAGACAGAGCAGGAAGTAAACATCATTCTGACCTGTAAACTCCTCCTCTCGTTACACTGAGACAGAGCAGGAAGTAAACATCATTCTGACCTGTTAACTCCTCCTCTCATTACACTGAGACAGAGCAGGAAGTTAACATCATTCTGACCTGTTATCTCCTCCTCTCATTACACTGAGACAGAGCAGGAAGTAAACATCATTCTGACCTGTTAACTCCTCCTCTCATTACACTGAGACAGAACAGGAAGTAAACATCATTCTGACCTGTTAACTCCTCCTCTCATTACACTGAGACAGAACAGGAAGTAAACATCATTCTGACCTGTTAACTCCTCTCATTACACTGAGACAGAGCAGGAAGTAAACATCATTCTGACCTGTTAACTCCTCCTCTCATTACACTGAGACAGAGCAGGAAGTAAACATCATTCTGACCTGTTAACTCCTCCTCTCATTACACTGAGACAGAGCAGGAAGTAAACATCATTCTGACCTGTTAACACCTCCTCTCATTACACTGAGACAGAGCAGGAAGTAAACATCATTCTGACCTGTTAACTCCTCCTCTCATTACACTGAGACAGAACAGGAAGTAAACATCATTCTGACCTGTTAACTCCTCCTCTCATTACACTGAGACAGAACAGGAAGTAAACATCATTCTGACCTGTTAACTCCTCCTCTCATTACATTGAGACAGAGCAGGAAGTAAACATCATTCTGACCTGTTAACTCCTCCTCTCATTACACTGAGACAGAGCAGGAAGTAAACATCATTCTGACCTGTTAACTCCTCCTCTCATTACACTGAGACAGAGCAGGAAGTAAACATCATTCTGACCTGTTAACTCCTCCTCTCATTACACTGAGACAGAGCAGGAAGTAAACATCATTCTGACCTGTTAACTCCTCCTCTCATTACACTGAGACAGAGCAGGAAGTAAACATCATTCTGACCTGTTAACTCCTCTCATTACACTGAGACAGAGCAGGAAGTAAACATCATTCTGACCTGTTAACTCCTCCTCTCATTACACTGAGACAGAGCAGGAAGTTAACATCATTCTGACCTGTTAACTCCTCCTCTCATTACACTGAGACAGAGCAGGAAGTTAACATCATTCTGACCTGTTAACTCCTCCTCTCATTACACTGACACAGAGCAGGAAGTTAACATCATTCTGACCTGTTATCTCCTCCTCTCGCCACTTAGAGAAACATCAATGCAAACTAATTAAGAGCTGAAGGAAGACATATGGCCTGAGTGGCACAGGCTGCGGCCCAATGGCCTCCTATTCCCTTTATAGTGCACTACTTTAGACCAGGGCCCTATTCCCTTTATAGTGCACTATATACCATTTGGGATGCTGGCAGCCTCAGTGGAGGAGGACAAAGCTAAGCTATCTAACTGTTCTGTTCCTTCACTACAGAGGACTACAATAGAGAACAGAGTGGGCTGTCAAAGTCTTTTTCTTCCTTGGCTTCAGACTTTACCTCATGTGAACCTGAAAGAAGAAAGGAAAAGAGAGGAGAGGAGAGGAGAGGAGAGGAGAGGAGAGGAGAGGAGAGGAAAGGAGGGGATGAAAGGAAAGGAGGGGATGAAAGGAGGGGAGGGGAGAGGAGAAATTGGAAATAGGAAATGCCAAGAGAGTTTGAGTGTTTAATGTTATCTTTGGTGTGTAGTGTCCGGTAGTGTCTGGTAGTGTCCGGTAGTGTCTGGTAGTGTCCTGTAGTGTCCGGTAGTGTCTGGTAGTGTCTGGTAGTGTCCTGTAGTGTCCGGTAGTGTCTGGTAGTGTCCTGTAGTGTCTGGTAGTGTCCGTTAGTGTCCGGTAGTGTCTGGTAGTGTCTGGTAGTGTCCGGTAGTGTCTGGTAGTGTCCGGTAGTGTCTTGTAGTGTCCGTTAGTGTCCGGTAGTGTCCTGTAGTGTCTGGTACTGTCCTGTAGTGTCTGGCACTGTCCGGTAGTGTCTGGTAGTGTCCGTTAGTGTCCGGTAGTGCCCGGTAGTGTCCGGTAGTGTCCTGTAGTGTCTGGTAGTGTCCTGTAGTGTATGGTAGTGTCTTGTAGTGTATCTTAGTGTCTCGTAGTGTCCGGTAGTGTCCGTTAGTGTCCGGTAGTGTCTGGTAGTGTCCTGTAGGGTCTGGTAGTGTCCGGTAGTGTCCGGTAGTGTCCGGTAGTGTCTTGTAGTGTCTCGTAGTGTCCGTTAGTGTCCGGTAGTGTCCGGTAGTGTTCTGTAGTGTCTGGTACTGTCCTGTAGTGTCTGGTAGTGTCTTGTAGTGTATCTTAGTGTCTCGTAGTGTCCGGTAGTGTCCGGTAGTGTCCGTTAGTGTCTCGTAGTGTCTCGTAGTGTCTGGTAGTTTCTGGTAGTTTCTGGTAGTGTCCGTTAGTGTCCGTTAGTGTTCGGTAGTGTCCGGTAGTGTCCGGTAGTGTCCGGTAGTGTCTGGTAGTGTCCGGTAGTGTCCATTAGTGTCCGGTAGTGTCTCGTAGTGTCCTGTAGTTTCTGGTAGTGTCTCGTAGTGTCCGTTAGTGTCCGTTAGTGTCCTGTAGTGTCTGGTAGTGTCCGTTAGTGTCTGGTAGTGTCCGTTAGTGTCCGTTAGTGTCCGGTACTGTCCTGTAGTGTCCGGTAGTGTCCGGTAGTGTCCGTTAGTGTCCGTTAGTGTCCGTTAGTGTCCTGTAGTGTCTGGTAGTGTCCGTTAGTGTCTGGTAGTGTCCGTTAGTGTCCGGTAGTGTCCGTTAGTTTCCGTTAGTGTCCTGTAGTGTCTGGTACTGTCCTGTAGTGTCTTGTAGTGTCCGTTAGTGTCCGTTAGTGTCCTGTAGTGTCTGGTAGTGTCCTGTAGTGTCTGGTAGTGTCCGGTAGTGTCTGGTAGTGTCCGTTAGTGTCCTGTAGTGTCTGGTACTGTCCTGTAGTGTCTGGTAGTGTCCGGTAGTGTCCGTTAGTGTCCTGTAGTGTCTGGTAGTGTCCTGTAGTGTCTGGTAGTGTCCGGTAGTGTCTGGTAGTGTCCGTTAGTGTCCTGTAGTGTCTGGTACTGTCCTGTAGTGTCTGGTAGTGTCCGGTAGTGTCCGGTAGTGTCCTGTAGTGTCTGGTACTGTCCTGTAGTGTCTGGCAGTGTCCGGTAGTGTCCGGTAGTGTCCTGTAGTGTCTGGTACTGTCCTGTAGTGTCTGGTAGTGTCCGGTAGTGTCCGGTAGTGTCCTGTAGTGTCTGGTACTGTCCTGTAGTATCCGTTAGCATCCGTTAGTGTCCTGTAGTGTCTGGTAGTGTCTTAGCTTTATATCTGTGGTTGTCTCAGAAATGTCTGTGTTTATAAGTACACCCACACACACACACATAAACATACCCCCCCCCCCCCCACAACACACACACACACACACACACACACACATACGCATACACACACACACACACACACACACACACACACACACACCTACACACACACATGAACCCCTCACCCTGTCCCCTGTGTTTTCAGTCTGTTCTTCAGGGTTCTATGGGCAGCGCTGCAGCCAGTCCTGTCCTCAGTGTATCCATAGTGACGGTCCCTGTCACCACATCACAGGACACTGTGAGTGTCTGTCAGGATTCTGTGGCTCTCTGTGTAACCAAGGTGAGTTTCTCTAGTCTCTCTGCTCGCTCTGCTTCAAACCACTTTCCATCAGTCGTTGTTCTTTCTGCTCAAACCTCTTACAGTCTCTGCTCTCTCTGTCTCTAGGCCTGATGTGACTGTTTGGAGAGGGGACATAGGTCTCTGTTTTCACTCTGCCTCAAACCTCTTACAGTCTCTGCTCTCTCTGTCTCTAGGCCTGATGTGATTGTTTGGAGAGGGGACATAGGTCTCTGTTTTCACTCTGTCTCAAACCCCTTACAGTCTCTGCTCTCTCTGTCTCTAGGCCTGATGTGACTGTTTGGAGAGGGGACATAGGTCTCTGTTTTCACTCTGTCTCAAACCCCTTACAGTCTCTGCTCTCTCTGTCTCTAGGCCTGATGTGACTGTTTGGAGGGGGGACATAGGTCTCTGTTATCACTCTGTCTCTAACCTCTTTCCACTAGGCTGGATGCCAGACAGTTTGTACTTTAGCCAACTCATTTGTCTTACCTACAACATTAATTTGTAATTTTTGTACGTTCAATAGATATATCAACACAACTTGAGAGCTGTGAGAGCTAATGAGAGCTAATGCTCGTCTTAGTCAGATAACTCGTGACTCCTGGATTTGTCATTATGTTAATAAAGTCTGATCTAATCAACAACTACGATAGTCAGTTTAAAAAAGGTTAAGGGTACAAGACTGTGTACATATCTGGCTGTGTTGGCAAAATCACTACATGTCCCATCGAACCAAGAGGGGAGCGGCTGCCCGTTGTCACAGTTACAAGCTGAACCGGTCAGAAACGTCCAGCTGACCCTACGCTAATGGCGCCGGTGAATCTCAAAACTGAACTTGGACAATGATGTCCTTCGCCGCCGTCGTGTTACGACAGATACCTCAAACCTGTCATGGCTATTCAACAAAACAATTAAACAATACATAATTTAAAATAAAAAATCCATCAAATTTCTTATTTATATGATTGTAGTTTTTTACTTTTGAAGTTGAGGGTGCAGTATTTAGCACGTTTGGCAATGAGGACAAAAACTAGCATAGTTCAGCTAGCCACCTAGTTTAGCGAGGGCAAACCGGGGAAAACGAGCTCAGGCCCACTAGGCTAATTCAGGAGACAGATTGTAGTTTTTATGCCCTGATATCAGGAGCTGGTGGTGAAAAGTTTGATTAAACAATTCAGAGACTTAAACGAATAAATCAGAATAAATCAGAACTAGGCTTAAAATGATGTTTGCGTGAACCCTGAATCCAGAAACTGAATGGTGAAGTCGCTTCCGTACACGGTAGACTCCTCCTCCTCACCACGGTAGACTCCTCCTCCTCACCACGGTAGACTCCTCCTCCTCACCATGGTAGACTCCTCCTCCTCACCACGGTAGACTCCTCCTCCTCACCACGGTAGACTCCTCCTCCTCACCACGGTAGACTCCTCCTCCTCACCACGGTAGACTCCTCCTCCTCACCACGGTAGACTCCTCCTCCTCACCGCTCTATAAAGTCTCATCCAGATTTAAAATACATATTACTTTTCCTAATAATAAAATTAGAAATGAATTAGAAAGAGGCAATGGGCAGATATAGAATTCACTTTCATGCCCTTCCCAGCCATAGAGATTAAATTACTAGAGGGGTTATGTCATCACCCTTCCCAGCGCTGTCTCATAAATATAAGGACTACTATGTTAAAATAGGGCTTTTATAAATGGTGCTCGTTTGTCAAGAAGACCTTAATTAACGTGTAGTTCGGTCACTGGGCAGTTGCTCTCTGAAAATGTTTAGCTTTTTAGGTCTACGTCGGTGGTCTCTCGTCCGATACAAGACCTTTTGAGACGTTCTAATCTTTCTGTTGAAGTATGAAAGTTTGAAATTAATTGTGGGTTTAAATCTAATGATCACATGCAGATACAAGATCATGTTTGATGGGCTTGAAATAGCTCTTCAGAGGAAGATAGCAGCTAAACCCATTGAAATAGAACTAGTGAAGAGCCCTTCAGAGGAAGATAGTAGCTAAACCCATTGAAATAGAACTAGTGAAGAGCCCTTCAGAGGAAGATAGCAGCTAAACCCATTGAAATTGAACTAGTGAAGAGCCCTTCAGAGGAAGAGAGTAGCTAAACCCATTGAAATAGAACTAGTGAAGAGCCCTTCAGAGGAAGATAGCAGCTAAACCCATTGAAATAGAACTAGTGAAGAGCCCGTCAGAGGAAGATAGTAGCTAAATCCATTGAAATTGAACTAATGAAGAGCCCTTCAGAGGAAGAGAGTAGCTAAACCCATTGAAATAGAACTAGTGAAGAGCCCTTCAGAGGAAGATAGCAGCTAAACCCATTGAAATAGAACTAGTGTAGAGCCCTTCAGAGGAAGATAGCAGCTAAACCCATTGAAATAGAACTAGTGAAGAGCCCTTCAGAGGAAGATAGCAGCTAAACCCATTGAAATAGAACTAGTGTAGAGCTCTTCAGAGGAAGATAGCAGCTAAACCCATTGAAATAGAACTAGTGAAGAGCCCTTCAGAGGAAGATAGCAGCTAAACCCATTGAAATAGAACTAGTGAAGAGCCCTTCAGAGGAAGATAGTAGCTAAACCCATTGAAATTGAACTAGTGAAGAGCCCTTCAGAGGAAGAGAGTAGCTAAACCCATTGAAATAGAACTAGTGAAGAGCCCTTCAGAGGAAGATAGCAGCTAAACCCATTGAAATAGAACTAGTGAAGAGCTCTTCAGAGGAAGTTAGCAGCTAAACCCATTGAAATAGAACTAGTGTAGAGCCCTTCAGAGGAAGATAGCAGCTAAACCCATTGAAATAGAACTAGTGAAGAGCCCTTCAGAGGAAGATAGCAGCTAAACCCATTGAAATAGAACTAGTGAAGAGCCCTTCAGAGGAAGATAGCAGATAAACCCATTGAAATAGAACTAGTGAAGAGCCCTTCAGAGGAAGATAGCAGCTAAACCCATTGAAATAGAATTAGTGAAGAGTAAGAGTAAGAGGAGAAAGAAATGAAAAGTCCAAATATCCTTAATGCCAGTTAGAATTTCCTCTCTTCTTCCTCGTCCTCTTCCTCCTCCTCTGGCTTTATCCACCTCCACCTTGTCCTCCTCTTTTCTCTACCGAAATAAACTTTTCTTTTAACATTCAGATTCATTTATCAGTTTGTTCTAACCGATTCCCTGTCCTTGTGTGGTGCCCCCTCTCTGGCAGGTTAAAACACTGTTAATTCCTGGTGAAAGAATAGCCTGCCCAAGGTTCTGTTCCAAGGTTCTGTAGGGTCCAAATGGAATCCTAGATGAAAGAGAGGACAGTGGGGGGCAGGTGAAATATTAATTGTCATTAAAAATGCACAGTCAAGCTACAGTGTTAATGCTGGCCCTACGCTATCCTACATTAACCATTCTACTCTGCACTGCAGGCTGGACAGACGGATCATTGGAGAAGCTCAATAAATCACTGGCTGAGTCCCAGGGCCCATAAAGCTCTGGTCTAAAGTAGTGCACTATATAGGGAATAGGGCTCTGGTCAAAAGTAGTGCACTATATAGGGAATAGGGCTCTGGTCAAAAGTAGTGCACTATATAGGGAATAGGGCTCTGGTCAAAAGTAGTGCACTATATAGGGAATAGGGTGCCATTTAGGAAGCACGCTAGATGCCCTTCTTTAGAGGATTAGAAGCGAACCCTGTAAACACCAGCATGCCCTCTTCCTCTTCAATATCTTTTTATTTATATAGACCTTAGCAGACGCCTCTGTCAACAACAACCTACAGTAGCAGTCAGTGGATGTCATTTACCAGGATGTTTGTTTAACCTTTAACCTTTACGTGTGTGTGTGTGGGAGACCTGTGGGCATTGAACCCACATCCACCACCTTGGTGTTGCTGACGCCACACAGAACGACATCTCCTCTGATGTGAGGTTGATCATGGGTTGGATATACTGTTGTTATTTACGTCTGTTCAGAACGCTGTATGTTGTTATTTACGTCTGTTCAGAACACTGTGTATTGTTATTTACATCTGTTCAGAACGCTGTGTATTGTTATTTACGTCTGTTCAGAACACTGTGTATTGTTATTTACATCTGTTCAGAACGCTATATATTGTTATTTACATCTGTTCAGAATACTGTATATTGTTATTTACATCTGTTCAGAACGCTGTATATTGTTATTTACATCTGTTCAGAATACTGTATATTGTTATTTACATCTGTTCAGAATACTGTATATTGTTATTTACATCTGTTCAGAATACCGTATATTGTTATTTACATCTGTTCAGAATGCTGTATATTGTTATTTACATCTGTTCAGAATACTGTATATTGTTATTTACATCTGTTCAGAATGCTGTATATTGTTATTTACATCTGTTTAGAACGCTGTATATTGTTATTTACCTCTGTTCAGAACACTGTATATTGTTATTTACATCTGTTCAGAACACTGTATATTGCTATTTACCTCTGTTCAGAACACTGTATATTGTGTGGGGGGGGAAGCTACGTCCCTGTGATGGAGAGAGAGGAGACATGGTCTCAAAAGGTGGAGGATGTTTCAGTATCATGTGTTTCAATACTGTGAGTCGTAGTACTGTTTTGTCGGTTAGCCTCCATGACCTGTGTGTGTGTGTGTGTGTGTGTGTGTGTGTGTGTGTGTGTGTGTGTGTGTGTGTGTGTGTGTGTGTGTGTGTGTGTGTGTGTGTGTGTGTGTGTGTGTGTGTGTGTGTGTGTGTGTGTGTGTGTGTGTGTGTGTGTGTGTGTGTCAGTGTGTCCCAGTGGCAGGTATGGGAAGGGCTGTGCAGAGCTGTGTATGTGTAGTAACAACGGGACCTGTAACCCCATCGATGGCTCCTGTCAGTGTTACCCAGGATGGATCGGAGAGGACTGCTCTAAGGGTAGGAGCTCCCTGTTCACAACACTACGACTATACTGTCTATACTCTCTTTACTTTCTGTCTCCTTTTCTCCCTCTTTCTCCCTCTCTCTCTTTCTCTCTCTTTCTTTTTTTTCTCTCTCTCTCTCTCTCTCTCTTTCTCTCTCTCGCTCTTTCTCTCTCGCTCTCTCTCTCGCTTTCTCTATCTATCTATCTATCTCTCTCTATTTATCTGTCTATTTCTCTCTCGCTCTCTCTCTCTCTCGCCTTTCTCTCTCTCTCTCTCTCTCTCTCTCTCACTCTCTCTCTCTCGCTCTTTCTCTCTCGCGCTCTCTCTCGCTCTCTCTATCTCTCTCTCTCTCTCGCTCTCTCTCTCTCTCTCTGTATTGTATTAACCATTATAATCATGATGTAGATAAAAAGTCAATGTGATAACAATCCACTCTGTATACACCAGATTCAGGACATCAACCCAGACTGACTGTCCTCTGATCTACTGTAGTACTCACTGTATTCCTGACTGTCCTCTGATCTACTGTAGTACTCACTGTATTCCAGACTGTCCTGTGATCTACTGTAGTACTCACTGTATTCCTGACTGTCCTCTGATCTACAGTAGTACTCACTGTATTCCTGACTGTCCTGTGATCTACTGTAGTACTCACTGTATTCCTGACTGTCCTCTGATCTACTGTAGTACTCACTGTATTCCTGACTGTCCTCTGATCTACTGTAGTACTCACTGTATTCCAGACTGTCCTGTGATCTACTGTAGTACTCACTGTATTCCTGACTGTCCTGTGATCTACTGTAGTACTCACTGTATTCCTGACTGTCCTCTGATCTACTGTAGTACTCACTGTATTCCAGACTGTCCTCTGATCCACTGTAGTACTCACTGTATTCCTGACTGTCCTCTGATCTACTGTAGTACTCACTGTATTCCTGACTGTCCTCTGATCTACTGTAGTATTCACTGTATTCCTGACTGTCCTCTGATCTACTGTAGTACTCACTGTATTCCAGACTGTCCTCTGATCTACTGTAGTACTCACTGTATTCCAGACTGTCCTCTGATCTACTGTAGTACTCACTGTATTCCTGACTGTCCTCTGATGTACTGTAGTACTCACTGTATTCCTGACTGTCCTCTGATCTACAGTAGTACTCACTGTATTCCTGCCTGTCCTCTGATCTACTGTAGTACTCACTGTATTCCTGCCTGTCCTCTGATCTACTGTAGTACTCACTGTATTCCAGACTGTCCTCTGATCTACTGTAGTACTCACTGTATTCCTGCCTGTCCTCTGATCTACTGTAGTACTCACTGTATTCCTGCCTTAGAGATGGAGACATGGGTTATTTAAGGCTAGATAGCGGATAGATGGATGCACGGCTACTTCTCCAGTCTTCTGATGAAATGTAATCATTAATGTTCAGTCAGAGATGGGCTTTGGTCACGAGAGACATACAGCATGAGGTTCTAAGTTGGTGTGTTATTAGACATGAGAGGTTAGAGAGTGGTGTGTGTGTGTGTGTGTGTGTGTGTGTGTGTGTGTGTGTGTGTGTGTGTGTGTGTGTGTGTGTGTGTGTGTGTGTGTGTGTGTGTGTGTGTGTGTGTGTGTGTGTGCGTGTGTTGTAGAGTCTGACTGTGTGTGTGTGTGTGTGTGTGTGTGTGTGTGTGTGTGTGTGTGTGTGTGTGTGTGTGTGTGTGTGTGTGTGTGTGTGTGTGTGGCGTGCGTGCGTGCGTGCGTGCTTGAGTGTGTGTGTGTGTGTGTGTGTGTGTGTGTGTGTGTGTGTGTGTGTGTGTGTGTGTGTGTGTGTGTGTGTGTGTGTGTGTGTGTGTGTGTGTGTGTGTGTGTGTGTGTGTGTGTGTGTGTGTGTGTGTGTGTTGTAGAGTCTGACTGTGTGAGGTGTGTGTGTGTGCTTGAGTGCGTGTTGTAGAGTCTGTGTGTGTGTGTGTGTGTGTGTGTGTGTGTGTGTGTGTGTGTGTGTGTGTGTGTGTGTGTGTGTGTGTGTGTGTGTGTGTGTGCGTGTGTGTGTTGTAGAGTCTGACTGTGTGAGGTGTGTGTGTGTATTAAAGTCTAACAGTGTGTGTTGTCCACAGTGTGCCCTCAGGGTGCGTGGGGTCCAGACTGCATCCATACCTGTAACTGTCACAACGGGGCTCAGTGCATCGCTACAGACGGACAGTGTAGCTGCAGCGCAGGGTGGAGCGGACTGTACTGTACACAACGTGAGTCAACATAGACCTACACCACCACCTAGTGGTAGATCACTGTCATGACATACACCATCTAGTGGTAGATCACTGTCATGACATACACCATCTAGTGGTAGATCACTGTCATGGTGTCATGACATGAACTACAGACATACACCACCTAGTGGTAGATCAGTGTCATGACATACACCACCTAGTGGTAGATCAGTGTCATGACATACACCACCTAGTGGTAGATCAGTGTCATGACATACACCACCTAGTGGTAAATCAGTGTCATGACATGGTGTAATGGTAGTGTTTGTCATAGTTTATATCGTCAGGCTGTGGGTCAGATGTCTTCGGTGCGGGTTGTGTGTCTACAGAAGTGTGTGTGTGTGTGCGTGCATGTGTGTGTACGGAGGTGTGTGTGTGTGTGTGTGTGTGTGTGTGTGTGTGTGTGTGTGTGTGTGTGTGTGTGTGTGTGTGTGTGTGTGTGTGTGTGTGTCTGCGTGCGTGTGTGTACGGAGGTGTGTGTGTGTGACGTGTGTGTCTCTTTCCTCCAGGTTGTAGTTCAGGGTTCTTTGGTACCGACTGCTCCGAGGTGTGCCGGTGTCAGAACGGAGCGGACTGCGACCACATCACTGGTCAGTGCTCCTGTCGGACCGGATTCATCGGACACAGCTGTGAACTCAGTGAGTCCATCCCAACAATAACTGTGTGTGTGTGTGTGTGTGTGTGTGTGTGTGTGTGTGTGTGTAAACAGTGGCAAGAAAAAATTTGTGAACCCTTTGGAAATACCTGGATTTCTGCATAAATTGGTCATATAATTTGATCTGATCTTCATCTGAGTCACATCATTAGACAAACACAGTGTGCATAAACTAATAACACACAAACAATTATGTGTTTTCATGTCTTTATTGAACACTATGTGTAAACATTCACAGTGCAGGATGGGTAAAGTATGTGAACCCTTGGATTTAATAACTGGTTGACCCTCCTTTGGCAGCAATAACCTCAACTGAAGTTTTCTGTAGTTGCGGATCAGACCTGCACAACGGTCAGGAGGCATTTTGGACCATTCCTCTTTACGAAACTGTTTCAGATCAGCAATATTCTTGTGATGTCTGGTGTGAACCGCTCTCTTGAGGTCATGCCACAGCATCTTAATCGGGTTGATGTCAGGACCTTGACTGGGCCACTCCAGAAGGCCTATTTTCTTCTGTTCAAGCCATTCTGTTGTTGATTTACTTCTGTGTATTGGGTCATTGTCCTGTTGCAGACAGATAGCCTTACATTCTCCTGCAAAATGTCTTGATAAACTTGGGAATTAATTTTTTTGTCGAAGATAGCAGCTGTCCAGGCCCTGAGGCAGCAAAGCAGCTCCAAACCATGATGCTCCCTCCACCATTCTTTACAGTTGTGATGAGGTTTTGATGTTGGTGTGCTGTGCCTTTGTTCTCCACACATAGTGTTGTGTGTTCCTTCCAAACAACTCAACTGTAGTTTCATCTGTCCACAGAATATTTTGCCGTCCAGGTGCACTTGGGAGAGTTTATAGACAATTTGTCTTTCCGTGGACTGATGAACATCAAGGCTTTTAGAGATACTTTTGTAAGGTTTTCCAGCTTTATGCAAGTCAACCATTTTTAATCTTAGGTCTTCTGATATCTCTTTTGTTCGCGGTTCACATTAGGCAATGCTTCTTGTGAATAGCAAACACAAATTTTGTGAGTGTTTTTTATAGGGCAGGGCAACTCTAACCAACATCTCCAATCTCATCTCATTGATTAGACTCCAGGTTAGTTGACTCCTGACTCCAATGAGCTTTTGGAGAAGTCATTAGCCTAGTGGTTCACATACTTTTTCCAACCTACACTGTGAATGTTTAAATGATGTATTCAATATAGACAAGAAAAATACAATAATTTGTGTGTTATTGGTTTAAGCACACTGTGTTTGTCTATTGTTGCAACTCAGATGAAGATCAGATAAAAAAAATTGGACAATTTATGCAGAAATCCAGGTAATTCCAAAGGGTTCACATACCTTTTCTTGCCCCTGTATACTGTGTGTGTGTATTGTCTACTAACTCTTCCTGTTCCTCTCAGAGTGTCGTCCCGGTACGTTTGGCTACGGCTGTCAGCAGCTGTGTGTGTGTCTGAACAACGCCACCTGTGACTATGTGACTGGGACCTGCTACTGCAGCATCGGATACAAAGGCATCCGCTGTGACCAGGGTAACTGTCTGTCTGTCTGTCTGTCTGTCTGTCTGTCTGTCTGTCTGTCTGTCTGTCTGTCTGTCTGTCTGTCTGTATTTTTCTCTGTCTGTCTGTCTGTCTGTCTGTCTGTCTGTCTGTCTGTCTGTCTGTCTGTCTGTCTGTCTGTCTGTCTGTCTGTCTGTCTGTGAGTGTACGTGTGTGTGTTTGTGTTTGCTGACCGATGTGCAAGGTGGACAGAGTTTACACTTTTAGGACTATCCTATTTGTTCCATTATATTGGGCAAGCTATGTCCTGCACACCTCATGTTCTGAGAATGTGTGCTCATATTGCAGTATGTATTTGATCCAGGTCAGGTGTTTATTACAGTATGTGATCCAGGTCTGGTGTTTATTACAGTATGTGATCCAGGTCTGGTGTTTATTACAGTATGCCAGAAGCATACCACCCTGCATACCACTGCTGGCTTGCTTCTGAAGCTAAGCAGGGTTGGTCCTGGTCAGTCCCTGGATGGGAGACCAGGTGCTGCTGGAAGAGGTGTTGGAGGGCCAGTAGGAGGCACTCTTTCCTCTGGTCTAAACAAAGATCCCAATGCCCCAGGGCAGTGTTTGGGGACACTGCTCTGTGTAGGGTGCCGTCTTTCGGATGGGACGTTAAAACGGGTGTCCTGACTCTCTGAGGTCATTAAAAATCCCATGGCACTTATCGTAAGAGTAGGGGTGTTAACCCCGGTGTCCTGGCTAAATTCCCAATCTGGCCCTCAACCATCATGGTCACCTAATAATCCCCAGTTTACAATTGGCTCATTCATCCCCCTCCTCTCCCCTGTAACTATTCCCCAGGTCGTTGCTGCAAATGAGAACGTGTTCTCAGTCAACTTACCTGGTAAAATAACGGTAAAAAAAACAAAAAAAAAAAAAACAATTCAATTAAAAAATACAATTTGAAGAAAACACACAAAAAAAAGAACAAATTATAAATTTTAATAGAAAAAAAAGAAAGAAAAAAAATGTGATCCAGGTCTGGTGATTATGACAGTATTTGATCCAGGTCTGGTGTTTTTGGCAGTATTTGATCCAGGTCTGGTGTTTATGACAGTATTTGATCCAGGTCTGGTGTTTATTACAGTATGTATTTGATCCAGGTCTGGTGTTTATTACAGTATTTGATCCAGGTCTGGTGTTTATTACACTATTTGATCCAGGTCTGGTGTTTATTACAGTATTTGATCCAGGTCTGGTGTTTATTACAGTATTTGATCCAGGTCTGGTGTTTATTACAATATTTGATCCAGCTCTGGTGTTTATTACAGTATTTGATCCAGGTCTGGTGTTTATTACAGTATTTGATCCAGGTCTGGTGTTTATTACAGTATTTGATCCAGGGCTGGTGTTTATTACAGTATTTGATCCAGGTCTGGTGTTTATTACAGTATTTGATCCAGGGCTGGTGTTTATTACAGTATTTGATCCAGGTCTGGTGTTTATTACAGTATGTGATCCAGGTCTGGTGTTTATTACAGTATTTGATCCAGGTCTGGTGTTTATTACAGTATGTGATCCAGGTCTGGTGTTTATTACAGTATTTGATCCAGGTCTGGTGTTTATGACAGTATGTGATCCAGGTCTGGTGTTTATTACAGTATTTGATCCAGGTCTGGTGTTTATTACAGTATTTGATCCAGGTCTGGTGTTTATTACAGTATGTGATCCAGGTCTGGTGTTTATTACAGTATGTGATCCAGGTCTGGTGTTTCTGTGTGTATTAATGGTGATCTAGTGTTAAACGTTTGTGTGTTTATATAAATATGCCCCCCCCCCTCTCTATTCCAGCTGCCCTGATGATGGAGGAGCTGAATCCTTACACTAAGATCAGCCCGGCCTTGGCATCAGAGCGCCAGTCAGCGGGCGCTGTCATGGGCATCATCTTCCTCCTCCTCTTCATCATGACCGTGTTGGGGGTGGTGGTGTGGTGGCGGCATCACCAGAGAGAGAAAGGAGGGCAACACATGCCCAGTGTGTCCTACAGCCCTGCCCTGAGGATCAGCAGCCAGGGTTACTCCCTCTCTGGTGAGACGCTCCGGACTCTACCACTTAGTCATGTTAACTAAGTCAGTCAGGGTTACTCCCTCTCTGGTGAGACGCTCCGGACTCTACCACTTAGTCATGTTAACTAAGTCAGTCAGGGTTACTCCCTCTCTGGTGAGACGCTCCGGACTCTACCACTTAGTCATGTTAACTAAGTCAGTCAGGGTTACTCCCTCTCTGGTGAGACGCTCCAGACTCTACCACTTAGTCATGTTAACTAAGTCAGCCAGGGTTACTCCCTCACTGGTGAGACGCTCCAGACTCTACCACTTAGTCATGTTAACTAAGTCAGTCAGGGTTACTCCCTCTCTGGTGAGACGTTCCAGACTCTACCACTTAGTCATGTTAACTAAGTCAGCCAGGGTTACCCCCTCTCTGGTGAGACGCTCCAGACTCTACCACTTAGTCATGTTAACTAAGTCAGCCAGGGTTACTCCCTCTCTGGTGAGACGCTCCAGACTTTACCACTTAGTCATGTTAACTAAGTCAGTCAGGGTTACTCCCTCTCTGGTGAGACGCTCCAGACTCTACCACTTAGTCATGTTAACTAAGTCAGTCAGGGTTACTCCCTCTCTGGTGAGACGCTCCAGACTCTACCACTTAGTCATGTTAACTAAGTCAGTCAGGGTTACTCCCTCTCTGGTGAGACGCTCCAGACTCTACCACTTAGTAATGTTAACTAAGTCAGTCAGGGTTACCCCCTCTCTGGTGAGACGCTCCAGACTCTACCACTTAGTCATGTTAACTAAGTCAGTCAGGGTTACTCCCTCTCTGGTGAGACGCTCCAGACTCTACCACTTAGTCATGTTAACTAAGTCAGTCAGGGTTACTCCCTCTCTGGTGAGACGCTCCAGACTCTACCACTTAGTCATGTTAACTAAGTCAGTCAGGGTTACTCCCTCTCTGGTGAGACGCTCCAGACTCTACCACTTAGTCATGTTAACTAAGTCAGTCAGGGTTACTCCCTCTCTGGTGAGACGCTCCAGACTCTACCACTTAGTCATGTTAACTAAGTCAGTCAGGGTTACTCCCTCTCTGGTGAGACGCTCCAGACTCTACCACTTAGTCATGTTAACTAAGTCAGTCAGGGTTACTCCCTCTCTGGTGAGACGCTCCAGACTCTACCACTTAGTCATGTTAACTAAGTCAGTCAGGGTTACTCCCTCTCTGGTGAGACGCTCTAGACTCTACCACTTAGTCATGTTAACTAAGTCAGTCAGGGTTACTCCCTCTCTGGTGAGACGCTCCAGACTCTACCACTTAGTCATGTTAACTAAGTCAGTCAGGGTTACTCCCTCTCTGGTGAGACGCTCCAGACTCTACCACTTAGTCATGTTAACTAAGTCAACCAGGGTTACTCCCTCTCTGGTGAGACGCTCCAGACTCTACCACTTAGTCATATTAACTAAGTAAGTCAGGGTTACTCCCTCTCTGGTGAGACGCTCCAGACTCTACCACTTAGTCATGTTAACTAAGTCAATCAGGGTTACTCCCTCTCTGGTGAGACGCTCCAGACTCTACCACTTAGTCATGTTAACTAAGTCAGTCAGGGTTACTCCCTCTCTGGTGAGACGCTCCAGACTCTACCACTTAGTCATGTTAACTAAGTCAGTCAGGGTTACTCCCTCTCTGGTGAGACGCTCCAGACTCTACCACTTAGTCATGTTAAATAAGTCAGTCAGGGTTACTCCCTCTCTGGTGAGACGCTCCAGACTCTACCACTTAGTCATGTTAACTAAGTCAGTCAGGGTTACTCCCTCTCTGGTGAGACGCTCCAGACTCTACCACTTAGTCATGTTAACTAAGTCAGCCAGGGTTACCCCCTCTCTGGTGAGACGCTCCAGACTCTACCACTTAGTCATGTTAACTAAGTCAGCCAAGGTTACCCCCTCTCTGGTGAGACGCTCCAGACTCTACCACTTAGTCAGCTTAACTAAGTCAGCCAGGTGTTTACAAATGTTTACTATAATGTTGTTAGGACTCTCTCCACAGGTCTGTCTCTTTACAGTGTGGACTCTCTCCACAGGTCTGTCTCTTTACAGTGTGGACTCTCTCCACAGGACTGTCTCTTTACAGTGTGGACTCTCTCCACAGGACTGTCTCTATACAGTGTGGACTCTCTCCCCAGGACTGTCTCTTTACAGTGTGGACTCTCTCCACAGGACTGTCTCTTTACAGTGTGGACTCTCTCCACAGGACTGTCTCTTTACAGTGTGGACTCTCTCCACAGGACTGTCTCTATACAGTATGGACTCTCTCCACAGGACTGTCTCTATACAGTATGGACTCTCTCCACAGGACTGTCTCTTTACAGTGTGGACTCTCTCCACAGGACTGTCTCTAAATTTGGGGGTGATCTAACTAAATTCGGGGGTGATCTGACTAAATTCGGGGGTGATCTAATTGAATTCAGGGGGTGATCTAACTAAATTCGGGGGTGATCTGACTAAATTCGGGGGTGATCTAACTAAGTTCCGGGGTTATCTAACTAAATCCGGGGATGATCTAACTAAGTTCGGGGGTTATCTAACTAAATCCGGGGGTGATCTAACTAAGTTCGGGGGTTATCTAACTAAATTCGGGGGTGATCTAACTAAGTTTGGGGGTGATCTAACTAAATTTGGGGGTTATCTAACTAAATCCGGGGGTGATCTAACTAAGTTCGGGGGTTATCTAACTAAATCCGGGGGTGATCTAACTAAGTTCGGGGGTTATCTAACTAAATTCGGGGGTGATCTAACTAAGTTTGGGGGTGATCTAACTAAATTTGGGGGTGATCTAACTAAGTTTGGGGGTGATCTAACTAAATTTGGGGGTTATCTAACTAAATTCGGGGGTGATCTGACTAAATTCGTGGGTGATCTGACTAAATTCGGGGGTGATCTAACTAAATTCGTGGGTGATCTGACTAAATTCTCTTTCCAGCTAGATCCTCCTCTCTCTTGCTGTTTGTGTTCTCATGTGTTCTGATGAAACATCTGTTTTTAACAGCTTGGTATTGAACATGTCCCGATGGAGCTGTGTGTTTTTGCGTTTGCTCGCGTGCTCGCCCACGTGACTGTGAGTGTGTGTGTGTAGAGTCCTATGCTATAAGCTGATGTTTCCGTGGTGAGCAGGGCCCATGTGACTGTGAGTGTGTGTAGAGTCCTATGCTATAAGCTACTGTTTCCGTGGTGAGCAGGGCTTCAGTGTACAGGCTTATTCTCCTCTCTAGACTCCTCTCCAACCAACAGCAACGTCAGTCGTTGTTTCACTAACCCCTCCTACCACACTCTGGGAGCATGTACCTACGCTGGCCACTACGCCAAGCCTGACGAGAAGACCAGAAGGGCCAAGGTGGGTGGCGACGAACCTTCACTTTATTTATGCTAAGAGGACATACAGGCAACTGCCAAAATAAAGACAACAAAAAACATACAAATGTGTTAATAGGGCGTTGGGCCCACGAGCAGACAGACCGGCTTCAACGCACCTGGTCATAGATTCTACAGGAGTCTGGAACTCTATTGGAGGGATGAGACACCGTTCTTCCATCAGAAAAGGGTGGTGTTTTGTTGATGGTGGTGGAAAACACTGTATTAGGATCTGCAACAGAGTCTCCCAGAAGTGTTCAGTTGGGTTGAGATCTGGTGACTGAGACGGCCAGGGCATATGGTTTACATCGCTTTCATGCTCATCAAACCATTCAGTGACCACTCGTGACATGTGTATGGGACATTGTCATTGTATGGGGAAGCAAAAAGCTACCGTTACTATGTTAATTGCTTCATTAAATCAGGAACCACACCTGTGTGGAAGCACCTGCTTTCAATATACTTTGTTTCCCTCATTTACTCCAGTGTTTCCTTTATTCTGGCAGTTACATGTACATTGGCATTCTCCAAAATACATGTCGTTTATTTGTTAGTTCTTTATGTGTTTTTCCATGTGTAGCAGCTCCTCTTCCTGGGGTCCTCATTAGTTGTTCCACGTGTAGCAGCTCCTCTTCCTGTGGTCCTCATTAGCTGTTCCACGTGTAGCAGCTCCTCTTCCTGTGGTCCTCATTAGCTGTTCCACGTGTAGCAGCTCCTCTTCCTGTGGTCCTCATTAGCTGTTCCACGTGTAGCAGCTCCTCTTCCTGTGGTCCTCATTAGCTGTTCCACGTGTAGCAGCTCCTCTTCCTGTGGTCCTCATTAGCTGTTCCACGTGTAGCAGCTCCTCTTCCTGGGGTCCTCATTAGCTGTTCCACGTGTAGCAGTTACTCTTCCTATGGTCCTCATTAGTTGTTCCACGTGTAGCAGCTCCTCTTCCTGTGGTCCTCATTAGCTGTTCCACGTGTAGCAGCTCCTCTTCCTGGGGTCCTCATTAGTTGTTCCACGTGTAGCAGCTCCTCTTCCTGTGGTCCTCATTAGCTGTTCCACGTGTAGCAGCTCCTCTTCCTGTGGTCCTCATTAGTTGTTCCACGTGTAGCAGCTCCTCTTCCTGTGGTCCTCATTAGCTGTTCCACGTGTAGCAGCTCCTCTTCCTGTGGTCCTCATTAGCTGTTCCACGTGTAGCAGCTCCTCTTCCTGTGGTCCTCATTAGCTGTTCCACGTGTAGCAGCTCCTCTTCCTGTGGTCCTCATTAGCTGTTCCACGTGCAGCAGCTACTCTTCCTGGGGTCCTCAGTCTGTGTGTGTTTCCTTCCCAGGTGAAGGACAAGAGGTTAAACAGGAATAGTGCTCCAGAGTGGACAGCCTACTATAACCTTGATGAACTGGGTATGTCTGGCGACTCCTTTATAAACCCATTGGAAATACAAGTTGATTTGGGATTGTTTAACAAAACATTAGGAACACCTGCTGTATAGACGGCCATATACACTGACTGTACAAAACATTAGGAACACCTGCTGTATAGACGGCCATATACACTGACTGTACAAAACATTAGGAACACCTGCTGTATAGACGGCCATATACACTGACTGTACTAAACATTAGGAACACCTGCTGTATAGACGGCCATATACACTGACTGTACAAAACATTAGGAACACCTGCTGTATAGACGGCCATATACACTGACTGTACTAAACATTAGGAACACCTGCTGTATAGACGGCCATATACACTGACTGTACAAAACATTAGGAACACCTGCTGTATAGACGGCCATATACACTGACTGTACAAAACATTAGGAACACCTGCTGTATAGATGGCCATATACAAGTTTCCTCTAGAACACAGTCTAATAATCTGTCCCTTTAACATCTCTGTAGGTGTGTACCGTGTAGACAGACTCTTAATCTGTCCCTTTAACATCTCTGTAGGTGTGTACCGTGTAGACAGACTCTTAATCTGTCCCTTTAACATCTCTGTAGGTGTGTACCGTGTAGACAGGCTCTTAATCTGTCCCTTTAACATCTCTGTAGGTGTGTACCGTGTAGACAGGCTCTTAATCTGTCCCTTTAACATCTCTGTAGGTGTGTACCGTGTAGACAGACTCTTAATCTGTCCCTTTAACATCTCTGTAGGTGTGTACCGTGTAGACAGACTCTTAATCTGTCCCTTTAACATCTCTGTAGGTGTGTACCGTGTAGACAGACTCTTAATCTGTCCCTTTAACATCTCTGTAGGTGTGTACCGTGTAGACAGGCTCTTAATCTGTCCCTTTAACATCTCTGTAGGTGTGTACCGTGTAGATAGACTCTTAATCTGTCCCTTTTAACATCTCTGTAGGTGTGTACCGTGTAGACAGGCTCTTAATCTGCCCCTTTAACATCTCTGTAGGTGTGTACCGTGTAGACAGACTCTTAATCTGTCCCTTTAACATCTCTGTAGGTGTGTACCGTGTAGACAGGCTCTTAATCTGTCCCTTTAACATCTCTGTAGGTGTGTACCGTGTAGACAGACTCTTAATCTGTCCCTTTAACATCTCTGTAGGTGTGTACCGTGTAGACAGGCTCTTAATCTGTCCCTTTAACATCTCTGTAGGTGTGTACCGTGTAGATAGACTCTTAATCTGTCCCTTTTAACATCTCTGTAGGTGTGTACCGTGTAGACAGACTCTTAATCTGTCCCTTTAACATCTCTGTAGGTGTGTACCGTGTAGATAGACTCTTAATCTGTCCCTTTAACATCTCTGTAGGTGTGTACCGTGTAGACAGACTCTTAATCTGTCCCTTTAACATCTCTGTAGGTGTGTACCGTGTAGACAGGCTCTTAATCTGTCCCTTTAATATCTCTGTAGGTGTGTACCGTGTAGACAGGCTCTTAATCTGTCCCTTTAACATCTCTGTAGGTGTGTACCGTGTAGACAGACTCTTAATCTGTCCCTTTAATATCTCTGTAGGTGTGTACCGTGTAGACAGACTCTTAATCTGTCCCTTTAACATCTCTGTAGGTGTGTACCGTGTAGACAGACTCTTAATCTGTTCCTTTAACATCTCTGTAGGTGTGTACCGTGTAGACAGACTCTTAATCTGTCCCTTTAACATCTCTGTAGGTGTGTACCGTGTAGACAGGCTCTTAATCTGTCCCTTTAACATCTCTGTAGGTGTGTACCGTGTAGACAGACTCTTAATCTGTCCCTTTAACATCTCTGTAGGTGTGTACCGTGTAGACAGACTCTTAATCTGTCCCTTTAACATCTCTGTAGGTGTGTACCGTGTAGACAGACTCTTAATCTGTCCCTTTAACATCTCTGTAGGTGTGTACCGTGTAGACAGGCTCTTAATCTGTCCCTTTTAACATCTCTGTAGGTGTGTACCGTGTAGACAGGCTCTTAATCTGCCCCTTTAACATCTCTGTAGGTGTGTACCGTGTAGACAGACTCTTAATCTGTCCCTTTAACATCTCTGTAGGTGTGTACCGTGTAGACAGGCTCTTAATCTGTCCCTTTAACATCTCTGTAGGTGTGTACCGTGTAGACAGACTCTTAATCTGTCCCTTTAACATCTCTGTAGGTGTGTACCGTGTAGACAGGCTCTTAATCTGTCCCTTTAACATCTCTGTAGGTGTGTACCGTGTAGATAGACTCTTAATCTGTCCCTTTAACATCTCTGTAGGTGTGTACCGTGTAGATAGACTCTTAATCTGTCCCTTTTAACATCTCTGTAGGTGTGTACCGTGTAGATAGACTCTTAATCTGTCCCTTTAACATCTCTGTAGGTGTGTACCGTGTAGACAGACTCTTAATCTGTTCCTTTAACATCTCTGTAGGTGTGTACCGTGTAGACAGACGCTACAGCTCCTACCATGAACAGTACTACAGAGGTAGAGTATGAGACTCCACTATGTCCTTATCAAGAAGAGGACCATCTCATATAACAGAGTGGGTGTCTGTGTTACCCAAAGACTTTCCTGCACTGTAGTGTGTGACTGCATGTGTGCTGTGTGTGTGTTTGTGTCAGAGTGTGTGAGCGGAGCGAGGAGTGGAGCGAGGAGTGGAGCGAGGAGTGGAGCAAGTAGTGGAGCGAGGAGTGGAGCGAGGAGTGGAGCGAGGAGTGGAGGGTGCCCAATTTGACTGGAGCACGGAGCGAGTTTCCCAAAGGCTGGAACGTCGGCCTTCTCGCCCGCTCCAGTTTCGCTCCAGTACCTCTCCAGCAGCGCTCACTTCATGAGCTCAGTCCATGCCCGTCCCAGCATACATCTGGATAGTCTACTTGTGTGCTGCTATAGCCCCTTGCTTTAGCTACTACAATAACATTTGATTTGATGTATATATATATTTGCAAAAATAAATATGGGGGATTGGAAATGATGTAGATAATTGCATTGGTGGAAGCCACAATCTATCTGCAATATTAAAGCTGAAAATATATATATACTGTATATATATACAAATGTAAAAATTATACTTTTCATTCAAATCATATGGTTTGGTTTCAAAACTTCAAAACCTTATGGTAGGTCCGGGTAGTCACAACAATAGATGGGTGTTGGTTAAATGGTAGGTCCTGGTAGTCACAACAACAGATGGGTGTTGGTTAAATGGTAGGTCCAGGTAGTCACAACAATAGATGGGTGATGGTTAAATGGTAGGTCCAGGTAGTCACAACAATAGATGGGTGATGGTTAAATGGTAGGTCCAGGTAGTCACAACAATAGATGGGTGATGGTTAAATGGTAGGTCCAGGTAGTCACAACAATAGATGGGTGATGGTTAAATGGTAGGTCCGGGTAGTCACAACAATAGATGGGTGATGGTTAAATGGTAGGTCCAGGTAGTCACAACAATAGATGGGTGATGGTTAAATGGTAGGTCCAGGTAGTCACAACAATAGATGGGTGATGGTTAAATGGTAGGTCCAGGTAGTCACAACAATAGATGGGTGATGGTTAAATGGTAGGTCCGGGTAGTCACAACAATAGATGGGTGATGGTTAAATGGTAGGTCCAGGTAGTCACAACAATAGATGGGTGATGGTTAAATGGTAGGTCCAGGTAGTCACAACAATAGATGGGTGATGGTTAAATGGTAGGTCCAGAATAGTCACAACAATAGATGGGTGATGGTTAAATGGTAGGTCCGGGTAGTCACAACAATAGATGGGTGATGGTTAAATGGTAGGTCCGGGTAGTCACAACAATAGATGGGTGATGGTTAAATGGTAGGTCCAGGTAGTCACAACAATAGATGGGTGATGGTTAAATGGTAGGTCCAGGTAGTCACAACAATAGATGGGTGATGGTTAAATGGTAGGTCCGGGTAGTCACAACAATAGATGGGTGTTGGTTAAATGGTAGATCCGGGTAGTCACAACAATAGATGGGTGATGGTTAAATGGTAGGTCCGGGTAGTCACAACAATAGATGGGTGATGGTTAAATGGTAGGTCCAGGTAGTCACAACAATAGATGGGTGATGGTTAAATGGTAGGTCCGGGTAGTCACAACAACAGATGGGTGTTGGTTAAATGGTAGGTCCGGGTAGTCACAACAATAGATGGGTGATGGTTAAATGGTAGGTCCGGGTAGTCACAACAATAGATGGGTGATGGATAAATGGTAGGTCCGGGTAGTCACAACAATAGATGGGTGTTGGTTAAATGGTAGGTCCAGGTAGTCACAACAATAGATGGGTGATGGTTAAATGGTAGGTCCGGGTAGTCACAACAATAGATGGGTGTTGGTTAAATGGTAGGTCCGGGTAGTCACAACAATAGATGGGTGATGGTTAAATGGTAGGTCCGGGTAGTCACAACAATAGATGGGTGATGGTTAAATGGTAGGTCCGGGTAGTCACAACAATAGATGGGTGATGGTTAAATGGTAGGTCCGGGTAGTCACAACAATAGATGGGTGTTGGTTAAATGGTAGGTCCGGGTAGTCACAACAATAGACTGAGTGTTGGTTAAATGGTAGGTCCGGGTAGTCACAACAATAGATGGGTGTTGGTTAAATGGTAGGTCGGTAGCATGTGGGTCTTGCATTAAATGGTAGGTGAACCCAGGGTGCCAACCGCACACAGCATAGTGGTCGGTCACAATGGTAGGTCTGAGGTAGTCATAACAATACATCGGTACTGGCTAAATGGCAGGTCCAGGCAGTCACAACAATCGATGGGCGATGGCTACATGGTAGGCCCGGGTAGTCCACAATAGTAAATGCCAGGTCCGGCTCACAACCATAGACTGGGTACCGCACCGCTCAAACCGGTCATGCTGGTAGGTATGTTGGCAGGCAGCAGTAGACGGGTGATCGTCCAACGGTCGTAGCTCCTAGACGTCTGTCACGGTGCTAGTCACAATGATGGCTCAGTGTGAACCTGCTGTTCATCGGTGTGAAATGGTAGGTCACAGGTAGTCGCAACAATAGATGGGCGAATTGGTGTCCAATCTTGGTGTGTCTCTAGGTCAGTAATGCAACAATAGACGGGTCCTGGCTACGGTGTTGGGTCTGGGTAAGTCACAACCCCCGACGCGTGATGGTTAAATGGTCGGGCCCGGGTCAGTACCACCCTCGATGGAGTGCTGGTTTCATGGTACCGGTTTGAGGCAGTTACAGCAGTAGCACATGTGGTGATGGCCTGCATGGTAGGTCCATGTTGTCAGGGCAATAGCTGGGCAGTGGCTACATCCTAGCTCCTCCTTGTCACAACAATAGCTGGGTATTGGTTAAACGGCAGGTCCAGGTAATTTGCAACAATAAATGGGTCATGGTTAAATGGTAAGTCCAGGTAGTCACAATAGTAGATGGTTGTCTGGTTAATTGTTTTTTCTCATTTTGTCATGTCAATACTTGAAGTGATACCTATGATGATAAATTACAGGCCGTCACATCAATCGATGGCTGTTGGTTAAGTGGAAGATACGGTTAGTCACAATAATGGATGGCTGATGGCTAAATACTAGGTTTTGGTAGCCACAACACTAGATGGATACTGGTTAAATGGTAGGTCCGGATAGTCACAACAATAGATAAATTTTGGTTAAATGGTAGGTTCAGGTAGTCACAACAATCGATGGGGATGGTTAAATGGTAGGTTCAAGAGTCACTTCAATAGATGGGTGTGGTTAAATGGTAGGTCCGGGTAGTCACAACAATAGATGGGTGTTGGTTAAATGGTAGGTCCAGGTAGTCACAACAATAGATGGGTGTTGGTTAAATGGTAGGTCCAGGTAGTCACAACAATAGATGAGTGTTGGTTAAATGGTAGGTCCAGGTAGTCACAACAATAGATGGGTGTTGGTTAAATGGTAGGTCCAGGTAGTCACAACAATAGATGGGTGTTGTTTAAATGGTGATTTTAATGAATGGAGGGAATTTGGAGAGGCTAGTTTTTTTTCTTCCTGTGTGCGAGGAGCGTTTTTAGCAGAGCGGTTGAAAAGGACGTGGAGAGCCAGAGCGTTGCACCGCTCTGTAAGCAATGAGCGGGATTTCAGACCACCCAACACCGCTCACACACTCTGGTTTGTGTATAAACTGATGTGTATGTATGAACCTCTGTGTGTGTTTTGACCTCTGTGTGTGTTTTGACCTCTGTGTCTCTCTCTCCACAGGGCACGCCTGTGATCTCCTGCTCCTCTGTGTGTGTTCCTTCCTCCTGATGGTCTCACACACTCCTCTCTGGTCCTCTCCTCCAGTCTCTAACTAACACACTCCTCTCTGGTCCTCTCCTCCAGTCTCTAACTAACACACTCCTCTCTGGTCCTCTCCTCCAGTCTCTAACTAACACACTCCTCTCTGGTCCTCTCCTCCAGTCTCTAACTAACACACTCCTCTCTGGTCCTCTCCTCCAGTCTCTAACTAACACACTCCTCTCTGGTCCTCTCCTCCAGTCTCTAACTAACACACTCCTCTCTGGTCCTCTCCTCCAGTCTCTAACTAACACACTCCTCTCTGGTCCTCTCCTCCAGTCTCTAACTAACACACTCCTATCTGGTCCTCTCCTCCAGTCTCTAACTAGCACACTTCTCTCTGGTCCTCTCCTCCAGTCTCTAACTAACACACTCCTCTCTGGTCCTCTCCTCCAGTCTCTAACTAACACACTCCTATCTGGTCCTCTCCTCCAGTCTCTAACTAACACACTCCTCTCTGGTCCTCTCCTCCAGTCTCTAACTAACACACTCCTCTCTGGTCCTCTCCTCCAGTCTCTAACTAACACACTCCTCTCTGGTCCTCTCCTCCAGTCTCTAACTAACACACTCCTCTCTGGTCCTCTCCTCCAGTCTCTAACTAACACACTCCTCTCTGGTCCTCTCCTCCAGTCTCTAACTAACACACTCCTCTCTGGTCCTCTCCTCCAGTCTCTAACTAACACACTCCTCTCTGGTCCTCTCCTCCAGTCTCTAACTAACACACTCCTCTCTGGTCCTCTCCTCCAGTCTCTAACTAGCACACTTCTCTCTGGTCCTCTCCTCCAGTCTCTAACTAGCACACTTCTCTCTGGTCCTCTCCTCCAGTCTCTAACTAACACACTCCTATCTGGTCCTCTCCTCCAGTCTCTAACTAACACACTCCTCTCTGGTCCTCTCCTCCAGTCTCTAACTAACACACTCCTCTCTGGTCCTCTCCTCCAGTCTCTAACTAACACACTCCTCTCTGGTCCTCTCTGGTCCTCTCCTCCAGTCTCTAACTAACACACTCCTCTCTGGTCCTCTCCTCCAGTCTCTAACTAACACACTCCTCTCTGGTCCTCTCTTCCAGTCTCTAACTAACACACTCCTCTCTGGTCCTCTCCTCCAGTCTCTAACTAACACACTCCTCTCCTCCAGTCTCTAACTAACACACTCCTCTCCTCCAGTCTCTAACTAACACAACACCCCATTAACAAACTCACTTCTTTTGGATTTAAATTCTTCATACTGTGATATGCTACTAATGCTGTGAATGTTGTGTCCTGTGTCATTTATCCAGTACTCTGTTTTTAATTGTTTTTCTACAGGTTGTCAGTGGATAATAGTTTTCACTTGTCTTACCTCCTCGGGTAGAATTGTAATCTTATGTTGTATTCGCCTCCCAGTGTTGATATGACGAATGCATTGAAAGGCTGACAATGTCATTTTGCTGATATCAGAATCCTTCGCTAACAGATAACATAATAACAAGCCCCTTTACCTTGGTAAAAGTCTTCCTGTCTTCCTGCTTCTCAGTGTGTTATTTGTGTTTGTCAGACTACATGAAGGGTTCGCTGTCCAGCAGCTGCTCTCTGAACAGTGAGAACCCCTACGCCACCATCAACGACCCGCTGGCCGTGGCCTGTAAACACACAGAGAGCAGCTATGTAGAGATGAAGAGTCCTGTCCACCACGACATGTCCTACTGCTCCTCTGCTATAGTCACCACCGCCACCAGCAAGAACGTCTATGACGTGGGTGAGTTATGGATATACAGTTATATAGATGTCCTACTGCTCCTCTGCTATAGTCACCACCGCCACCAGCAAGAACGTCTATGACGTGGGTGAGTTATGGGGGATCCCCTTAGTTCTGGAGAAGATGAGCTCATGAGGAAGATGAATTAGTTTTTCTGTGTAACTGACTGGTTATCAGTCTGTTGTCTCTGTCTGTTGTCTCTGTCTGTTGTCTCTGTCTGTTGTCTCTGTCTGTTGTTTCAGTCTGTTGTTTCAGTCTGTTGTCTCTGTCTGTTGTTTCAGTCTGTTGTCTCTGTCTGTTGTCTCAGTCTGTTGTTTCAGTCTGTTGTTTCTGTCTGTTGTCTCTGTCTGTTGTCTCTGTCTGTTGTCTCAGTCTGTTGTCTCTGTCTGTTGTCTCTGTCTGTTGTCTCTGTCTGTTGTCTCTGTCTGTTGTCTCTGTCTGTTGTCTCTGTCTGTTGTCTCTGTCTGTTGTTTCAGTCTGTTGTCTCTGTCTGTTGTCTCTGTCTGTTGTCTCTGTCTGTTGTCTCTGTCTGTTGTCTCTGTCTGTTGTCTCTGTCTGTTGTCTCAGTCTGTTGTCTCTGTCTGTTGTCTCTGTCTGTTGTTTCAGTCTGTTGTCTCAGTCTGTTGTCTCTGTCTGTTGTCTCTGTCTGTTGTCTCTGTCTGTTGTCTCTGTCTGTTGTCTCTGTCTGTTGTCTCAGTCTGTTGTCTCAGTCTGTTGTCTCTGTCTGTTGTCTCTGTCTGTTGTCTCTGTCTGTTGTCTCAGTCTGTTGTCTCAGTCTGTTGTCTCTGTCTGTTGTCTCTGTCTGTTGTTTCAGTCTGTTGTCTCAGTCTGTTGTCTCTGTCTGTTGTCTCTGTCTGTTGTCTCTGTCTGTTGTCTCTGTCTGTTGTTTCAGTCTGTTGTCTCAGTCTGTTGTCTCTGTCTGTTGTCTCTGTCTGTTGTCTCTGTCTGTTGTCTCTGTCTGTTGTCTCTGTCTGTTGTCTCTGTCTGTTGTCTCAGTCTGTTGTCTCAGTCTGTTGTCTCTGTCTGTATGTATATGTATGTATGTATATGTCTGTTGTCTCAGTCTGTTGTCTCAGTCTGTTGTCTCTGTCTGTTGTCTCTGTCTGTTGTTTCAGTCTGTTGTCTCTGTCTGTTGTCTCTGTCTGTTGTCTCTGTCTGTTGTCTCTGTCTGTTGTGTCAGTGTGTTGTCTCAGTGTGTTGTGTCAGTGTGTTGTGTGTGTCTGTTGTCTGTGTGTGTTGTCTCAGTGTGTTGTCTGTGTGTGTTGTCTCAGTGTGTTGTGTCTGTGTGTTGTGTGTGTGTGTTGTCTCTGTCTGTTGTCTCAGTGTGTTGTCTCTGTCTGTTGTCTCCTTCTCTCTCTGTGTGTTGTCTCAGTGTGTTGTGTCTGTGTGTTGTGTCGTCTGTTGTCTGTGTGTGTGTGTGTGTGTGTGTGTCTCAGTCTGTTGTCTCAGTCTGTTGTGTCAGTGTGTTGTCTCTGTGTGTTGTCTCCTTCTCTCTCTGTCTGTTGTCTCTGTCTGTTGTCTCTGTCTGTTGTCTCTGTCTGTTGTCTCTGTCTGTTGTCTCTGTCTGTTGTCTCTGTCTGTTGTCTCAGTCTGTTGTCTCTGTCTGTTGTCTCCTTCTCTCTCTGTCTGTTGTCTCAGTCTGTTGTCTCTGTCTGTTGTCTCTGTCTGTTGTCTCTATGTCTGTTGTCTCTGTCTGTTGTCTCAGTCTGTTGTCTCAGTCTGTTGTCTCAGTCTGTTGTCTCAGTCTGTTGTCTCCTTCTCTCTCTGTCTGTTGTCTCTGTCTGTTGTCTCTGTCTGTTGTCTCTGTCTGTTGTCTCTGTCTGTTGTTTCAGTCTGTTGTCTCTGTCTGTTGTCTCTGTCTGTTGTCTCAGTCTGTTGTCTCTGTCTGTTGTCTCCTTCTCTCTCTGTCTGTTGTCTCTGTCTGTTGTCTCTCTGTCTGTCTGAGGGGGTTATTGTGGAGGACACTTGTATGAAGTGTTTGAATGATGATAAAAGTTAAAACCTCTCTTTCTCTCTTCATCCCTCCATCCCCCTATCTCTATCCCTCCATCTCTATCCCTCCATCCCCCTATCTCTATCCCTCCATCCCTCTATCTCTATCCCTCCATCCCCATATCTCTATCCCTCCATCCCCCTATCTCCATCCCTCCATCTCTATCCCTCCATCCCCATATCTCTATCCCTCCATCCCCATATCTCTATCCCTCCATCTCTATCCCTCCATCTCTATCCCTCCATCCCCCCATCTCTATCCCTCCATCCCCCTATCTCTATCCCTCCATCCCCCTATCTCTATCCCTCCATCTCTATCCCTCCATCTCTATCCCTCTATCTCTATCCCTCCATCCCCCTATCTCTATCCCTCCATCCCCCTATCTCTATCCCTCCATCTCTATCCCTCCATCTCTATCCCTCCATCCCCCCATCTCTATCCCTCCATCCCTCTATCTCTATCCCTCCATCCCCGTATCTCTATCCATCCATCCCCCTATCTCTATCCCTCCATCCCCCTATCTCTATCCCTCCATCCCCCTATCTCTATCCCTCCATCCCTCTATCTCTATCCCTCCATCCCCCTATCTCTATCCCTCCATCCCCCTATCTCTATCCCTCCATCCCCCTATCTCTATCCCTCCATCCCTCTATCTCTATCCCTCCATCCCCCTATCTCTATCCCTCCATCCCCCTATCTCTATCCCTCCATCCCCCTATCTCTATCCCTCCATCCCTCTATCTCTATCCCTCCATCCCCCTATCTCTATCCCTCCATCCCCCTATCTCTATCCCTCTATCTCTATCCCTCCATCCCCCCATCTCTACCCCTCCATCCCCCTATCTCTATCCCTCCATCCCCCTATCTCTATCCCTCCATCCCCCTATATCTATCCCTCTATCTCTATCCCTCCATCCCCCCATCTCTACCCCTCCATCCCCCTATCTATATCCCTCCATCCCCCTATCTCTATCCCTCCACCCCCCTATCTCTATCCCTCCATCTCTACCCCTCCATCCCCCTATCTCTATCCCTCCATCCCCCTATCTCTATCCCTCCATCCCCCTATCTCTATCCCTCCATCCCCCTATCTCTATCCCTCCATCCCCCTATCTCTATCCCTCCATCCCTCTATCTATATCCCTCCATCCCCCTATCTCTACCCCTCCATCCCCCTATCTCTATCCCTCCATCCCCCTATCTCTACCCCTCCATCCCCCTATCTCCATCCCTCCATCCCCCATCTCTACCCCTCCATCCCCCTATCTCTATCCCTCCATCCCCCTATCTCTACCCCTCCATCCCCCTATCTCTATCCCTCCATCCCCCTATCTCTACCCCTCCATCCCCCTATCTCTACCCCTCCATCCCCCTATCTCTATCCCTCCATCCCCCTATCTCTATCCCTCCATCCCCCTATCTCTATCCCTCCATCCCCCTATCTCTATCCCTCCATCCCCCTATCTCTATCCCTCCATCCCCCTATCTCTATCCCTCCATCCCCCTATCTCTATCCCTCCATCCCCCTATCTCTATCCCTCCATCCCCCTATCTCTATCCCTCCATCCCCCTATCTCTATCCCTCCATCCCCCTATCTCTATCCCTCCATCTCTATCCCTCCATCCCCCTATCTCTATCCCTCCATCCCTCTATCTCTATCCCTCCATCCCCCTATCTCTATCCCTCCATCCCTCTATCTCTATCCCTCCATCCCCCTATCTCTATCCCTCCATCCCCCTATCTCTATCCCTCCATCCCTCTATCTATATCCCTCCATCCCCCTATCTCTATCCCTCCATCTCTATCCCTCCATCCCCCTATCTCTATCCCTCCATCCCCCTATCTCTATCCCTCCATCCCTCTATCTCTATCCCTCCATCCCTCTATCTCTATCCCTCCATCCCCCTATCTCTATCCCTCCATCCCCCTATCTCTATCCCTCCATCCCCCTATCTCTATCCCTCCATCCCCCTATCTCTATCCCTCCATCCCCCTATCTCTATCCCTCCATCCCCCTATCTCTATCCCTCCATCTCTATCCCTCCATCCCCCTATCTCTATCCCTCCATCCCCCTATCTCTATCCCTCCATCCCTCTATCTCTATCCCTCCATCCCTCTATCTCTCATCCCTCCATCCCCCTATCTCTATCCCTCCATCCCCCTATCTCTATCCTCCATCCCTCATCTCTATCCCTCCATCCCCCTATCTCTATCCCTCCTCCTATCTCCATCCCCCTATCTCTATCCCTCCATCCCCCTATCTCTATCCCTCCATCCCTCTATCTCTATCCCTCCATCCCCCTATCTCTATCCCTCCATCCCCCTATCTCTATCCCTCCATCCCCCCTTTAGAACCCAAGGTGAGTGTTCTCCAGGGCTGTAATGGTGTGGTGGTTCCCACGTACCCTCAGAACCCGTACGACCTCCCCAGGAACAGCCACATCCCCAGCCACTACGACCTGCTGCCCCTGAGACACAGCCAGAGCTACAGCCCTACACACAGCCAGAGCCACAGCCACCAGAGCCACAGCCCACCCCTGCCCGGCAGCCCTGCCAGCTCCCTGCTATAGATAGACCACTCCCTAACGCTGGGCCGCGACCTTAGACCTATGACTTACTGTTGGGGCACGGGCTGCTCCACCTGGGGTTGCGGATAACGACTGTATTGTGACTATAGAGACAAAGTACCAGTACAACATCAGTGTTGTGGACATACTAGATGATATACCAACAGAAGCAGCTCTGTGTGGACTCACTGCTGTGTGTGGACTCACTGCTGTGTGGACTCACTGCTGTGTGGACTCACTGCTGTGTGGACTCACTGCTGTGTGAGACTGGATAAAGCATACTGAAAGTGTAATATATTAGAGCTATTTGAAGTGTCTGAGGAAGACACTGGGAAGTCATATAACTAGTGGAGATGTGTGGTACCCTCTTTGTTTACACTCTGGCTCGGTGGAGGACACACACACATCCTAGGGAAGGAAGGAAGGACAGACACACACACACATACACACACACACACACACACACTATGAAACAGACCTGTGGAGTCATGAACACAAAAAATTATGGACCGCTATATAGTCATGCCTGGCTCAGTGATTCTATTCCATGTCTGGATTGGGTGACCAGAGAACCAACCAGGCTGCCCCTAGAGAAGGACAAACCACCAGGAACCAACCAGGCTGCCCCTAGAGAAGGACAAACCACCAGGAACCAACCAGGCTGCCCCTAGAGGAGGACAAAACCACCAGGAAGCAACCAGGCTGCCCCTAGAGAAGGACAAACCACCAGGAAGTAACCAGGCTGCCCCTAGAGGAGGACAAACGACCAGGAAGCAACCAGGCTGCCCCTAGAGAAAGAGAAACCACCAGGAAGCAACCAGGCTGCCCCTAGAGGAGGACAAACCACCAGGAAGCAACCAGGCTGCCCCTAGAGGAGGACAAAACCACCAGGAAGTAACCAGGCTGCCCCTAGAGAAAGAGAAACCACCAGGAAGCAACCAGGCTGCCCCTAGAGGAGGACAAAACCACCAGGAAGTAACCATGCTGCCCATAGAGAAGGACAAACCACCAGGAAGCAACCAGGCTGCCCCTAGAGGAGGACAAACCACCAGGAAGCAACCAGGCTGCCCCTAGAGGAGGACAAAACCACCAGGAAGTAACCAGGCTGCCCCTAGAGGAGGACAAACCACCAGGAAGCAACCAGGCTGCCCCTAGAGGAGGACAAAACCACCAGGAAGTAACCAGGCTGCCCCTAGAGGAGGACAAACCACCAGGAAGCAACCAGGCTGCCCCTAGAGAAGGACAAACGACCAGGAAGCAACCAGGCTGCCCCTAGAGGAGGACAAAACCACCAGGAAGTAACCAGGCTGCCCCTAGAGAAGGACAAACCACCAGGAACCAAACAGGCTGCCCCTAGAGGAGGTCAAACCACCAGGAACCAACCAGGCTGCCCCTAGAGGAGGTCAAACCACCAGGAAGCAACCAGGCTGCCCCTAGAGGAGGACAAAACCACCAGGAAGCAACCAAGCTGCCTCTAGAGAAGGACAAACCCACCAGGAAGCAACCAGGCTGCCCCTAGAGGAAGAGAAACCAACAACTGCCTCAGATGAGACCAGCTTGGAGCATCAACAAAAGGGCATTAGATCTGCCGATCTATCAGGCAGTGGACTGGAGAAGTATTAAGAGACAATCATTATAGGACCTGAATGGGGACTGACTGGGCTTGGATTCCCTGTTCTGTTGTATATTGATATCGCCAGCAACACAGCTAACACTCATATAACTGCAGATGAAGGAGAGGAGACAATGACAGTTCCTAGACAAACCAGGATTGTATTAATTAGGCACCGACGTCTTTGAAAGAAGACAACGGACTGAAACAGGGAGGCACTACCTTTTCGTTTACCATTGCAAAATGTTTTTCTACGGTGTGTACTAATGAATACGACCCATGGTTATATACTGTAAAAAGAAAAAATATATATATATATTAAAAAACGCTTAACTTCTACAACTCATTGTACATGTATAGTTGTGGTATTTTTCCACATCTTTGCTGATTTCATGTTTATGTTTTTAAGATCCTTAACGGGTCCATATTTTCTCTTTCGGAAAAGTTATCTTTCTGTATTTATTGTATATAAAGTTAAGGAATTTAATGTTGGCGTTACAGTAGTGTTAGTGACTTTATGTTGTGTAATGCTGGTAAATGTGCATGCCAAATTATGAATCTAAGTATAGTAGTATACAGAGAATACCCCTAATGTCATTGTTAAACCATTTGGTACAAACTAACTTATTTCATAAGACTTTACCCATGTTTACCCACTGACCGTTTTGAACATGGGAATGAATCCTCGTTGAACTGCTTTACAAGAATGTGCAATGACATGAAGGAAAAGAGAACTGTTCAGAAGTATTGATGTTGCCAACATGTTCACTGGAAATGATGAAGTCTCATTACCAAATGTAGCACCATTGTAGAGAAACCAGTTCATATTTGTGAACGATGCACATCACCATTTTAAGTTATAGTAACCCTGTAATAATTAGTTGTATACTTTTACACCCTGTGACACAATGTGGTAACGGCAGAACTATTACATTGATCTCTATCTCTACATGAATATTTCACCGATTCAGCCAATAACAATGACATGTTTATAACAGGCCCGATTCAGACTTGAGGTAAGTATACTTAACATGGACTTAAGACAACATATCCGTGTCTGAATTGGGCCCGACATGAGTAACAGAACAATCATACACAGACAGTATTGACCGTTTTTTCCCCCTCATGGCTTTGTTAGTTTGTTAGTTGTTATTTCTCCTCATAAGGATAAGAGGTATGTCCCAACTCGCACCCTTTTCCCTTCATAGTGCACCAGAGCACTGGTCAAAAGTGGTTCACTATTAAAAGACTAAGGTGCCATTTGGGACATAGTCTAGAATTCCCAGAGTCTGATGTAACCTGATGTAACCCAACACTGCTTTGACTTTTTCCTCTTTTAAAGTGTTTTAAACTTCAATAAAGATGCCATAGCTCAGGGCGAGGAGGAGTGTTGTCTTGTCTGGGGGGGGGGGGGGGGGGGGGGGGGCATGTAGCCTAGCGGACCAGTAACCGAAAGGTCGCTGGTTCGAATCCCGAACTGATTAGGTAAAAGAATATTGAGCAGGGCACATAACCCAAGATGCTCTGGATAAGAATTGTCTCGACTGTGACTTACTGCTCACCAGGGTTGTTGGTTCCACTTTTCTGGCCTCCGTTGAACACTCAAAATGTGCACTTATATATCATAACAATTTTTATCAAAATAGAGCTGTAGACAGAAGTCAAAGATCAAACATCACACATACAACTGATGTCTCTCCTGAGTTCTGCCCCGAACAAAAGACAGGATCTTATATACCCAATATCACGCCTTACGGTGTGACCTCCGCCTTGCGGTGTGACCTCCGCCTTGCGGTGTGACCTCCGCCTTACGGTGTGACCTCCGCCTTACGGTGTGACCTCCGCCTTGCGGTGTGACCTCCGCCTTGCGGTGTGACCTCCGCCTTGCGGTGTGACCTCCGCCTTACTGTGTGACCTCCACCTTATGGTGTGACCTCCTATGTCCAAAACCTGCATGTGCAGCTAAAAGAACAAGTTATTCTTAACACAAAGTTTCTGAGAACCTGTCTCAGCGGTATGCAAATCTGCCTTTGTTTCAGAGAAAAACAGACGCTGTCTTCTCTGTGTCTCGCTATCACCCTCAGTCCCTTTTCTCACAGACGCGGGGCTGCGGGTTCTGGCAGAGAGCTAGACACAGAGAGGCCTCAATATTCAGCTATACAGTGAGCATAAGTACAATGGCACGTAAGCAAATTAATAACAACGTAATCAATGGTGGGGATCTTTAGAAGACCCCATAATCAATTGTAATCCTTCAAGGTCAACCAAAATAGATCGTTGGCTGTGAAACGTATTGTTCTTCTCTGTATACACATTTTTTGGGGTCTTGACATGGTCAAATAACTCAAGCATAGATTGGTAACTATTTGTGTTCTAATTTGGCACACAGACACTAGAGGCCATCAGTAACTTGGTGAAGGAATGGCACCGACTGGCCTGTAGGTGGCGCTGTTATAAGAAGTCTCCCTTAAACCCTCATATGCGTCGCCCCGTTTGACCTAGAGACTTGAGACTTTGTATGTCAGGTGTTTTTACTCATGCTAAACACATTTACCTCAAGGACCCATAAGGATAGATTTTTCTCCATCTTGGACATTTTGGAAAACTTTAGAAGAAGAAGAAAAAGTGTTTTCTCATGAACCATAAAACCAAATCACACATTGTGTATGTATGGTATATTCTATCAACTTAGTTTGACTCAGGGATTGGTTAAGAGATGAGTTATTGATCAATCAGGAAACATTTTTAGGGTCATTACCATGATGAACCATGTTAAGTTTGGCATTGAGATCTTAAACTAATAAGGGAAAAATATTAACCATACACTTTTTTTTGACTATGTAACGCTAATGCTTTAAAAAATAATAACAAATCTTCTTCTCCTGGACTAAAAGTCAGATTCACTCCAGATTTGGTCTTTGGATCACAATAGGCCCTAAAGAGTGAGAAAATAAAGCTGATGCATTCCAAGATGGCCACACTATACCAATAGATGCATATTAGCACATACTGTATGTTAATATGCAAAAAATACTTTAAAAAAAGTATTATTCTCATGAACCATAGGTCCAAATGACACCAAATAATTAGAAATGTAGTCCCATGGTACATGTCGTAGTTTGAGAAAAGCTGAGGGATTGGTTAAGAGATGGCTGAGTTATTGACATGTCTAAAAATCTGATTTCACCATTTGAACCACTGTAAATCCAGTCCACAGTCAGGGCTATCAACTTGAAACTCATCGCTATCAAGGACACCCCTAAGATGAACCTCACCGAATTTGATATTGACACAAAAATAAAAAAAAGTAATTACAGGGTTACTAAAACTCATTCTTTGCAAATGTAACACTACAGCTCAGATCTGCAGTCATCATCTCCTCGTGAACCATGGCGTCAGATTCACTCCACATTTTGTATGTAGACTCTTTGTATCAGTCTTTAATGGTTTTGAGATTTATTTTTGTTTTGCTGCATTCAAATATGGCCACACTGTACCTCTATATGTACGTTAGCACATATGCTAATGCTAAAATACTGATAACATCTTCTCATTCATTTTTTTTTGTCAGATTGACTCCAGATTTTGGTATATAGACTCAATGAATTATCTTCAAATGAATCTGAGAATTATTACTTGCTGCATTCAAAGTCAGACACGCTATACCACTAGATGACACCATATCACACCAGGGCTATACGAATTGAACCGATGGACAAGGGGCCATGAAATTTGGTATGTAAACCTAATGTCTATGTCCTTAGAAGCTGTGTGAATATAAAGTCACTGCAACCTTAGATGACAGACCAATTGGTGGCACTATAGATGTCATTGGCACCAGTATAGATGTCATTGGCACCAGTATAGATGTCATTGGCACCACTATAGATGTCATCGGCACCACTATATATGTCATTGGCACCACTATAGATGTCATTGGCACCACTATAGATGTCATTGGCACCACTATAGATGTTATTGGCACCACTATAGATGTCATTGGCACCACTATAGATGTCATTGGCACCACTATAGATGTTATTGGCACCACTATAGATGTCATTGGCACCACTATAGATGTTATTGGCACCACTATAGATGTCATTGGCACCACTATTAATGTTATTGGCACCACTATAGATGTCATTGGCACCACTATAGATGTCATTGGCACCACTATAGATGTTATTGGCACCACTATAGATGTCATTGGCACCAGTATAGATGTCATTGGCACCAGTATAGATGTCATTGGCACCACTATAGATGTCATCGGCACCACTATATATGTCATTGGCACCACTATAGATGTCATTGGCACCACTATAGATGTCATTGGCACCACTATAGATGTTATTGGCACCACTATAGATGTCATTGGCACCACTATAGATGTCATTGGCACCACTATAGATGTTATTGGCACCACTATAGATGTCATTGGCACCACTATAGATGTTATTGGCACCACTATAGATGTCATTGGCACCACTATTAATGTTATTGGCACCACTATAGATGTCATTGGCACCACTATAGATGGCATTGGCACCAGTATAGATGGCATTGGCACCACTATAGATGGCATTGGCACCACTATAGATGTCATTGGCACCACTATATATGTTATTGGCACCACTATAGATGTCATTGGCACCACTATAGATGTCATTGGCACCACTATAGATGTCATTGGCACCACTATAGATGTCATTGGCACCACTATAGATGTCATTGGCACCACTATAGATGTTATTGGCACCACTATAGATGTCATTGGCACCACTATAGATGTTATTGGCACCACTATAGATGTCATTGGCACCAGTATAGATGTCATTGGCACCACTATAGATGTCATTGGCACCAGTATAGATGTCATTGGCACCAGTATAGATGTCATTGACACCACTATAGATGTTATTGGCACCACTATAGATGTCATTGGCACCAGTGGCACCATGGGATCTAGAGCAATACCTATTGATCAAGTGGACTTTGTTTCATGCAAATGAATGCTATATTTAAATTATGAAGATTAACAATATGAAATATCTTGATTAGTATTTCTTTATTATCACATATTGTTGCCTTTTTATGTGGCTTGCGCAGTCAGCATATATAACACTCAATACATGAAAGAATTGGCTTTAAGAATGATTACCTGCTGCATTCAAAATAACCAACCTACATTACTAGACTAAACCTCACTTGCATCATCCGTGTGGTATTGAGATAAACATGGTAATGCTTTCACTGATTGCACATAAAGGAAGATAGTTCCTACATGATTGAGTGCTTGCTTTGTTATCTAACTGATCTTGTGTCCTTTCTGCCATCCTGTGAACCCCGTTCATTGCTGCTCGCTGCTATTTTTCCGATTTCACATTTTCCTAAATGAAAAGCATTGAAGAAAATTGGAATTTCAGTGTAAATGACCCCAACCGTGCTGCTCGCCATGTATTCCTTGTCAGAAAATACTGTCCAATAATTTGTTACCAAATGAAATGTCCAATAAATGTTACCAAATTAAATGTTATTCTGCCTTTGTATGCAAATACCAACTAAGAGAGTTGAAATGTTTATGACTGGTGCGCTTTATTAATATGAATTGATAATTTAAGATTAAACAAAAACACAATTATACAATTGATCAATCTGTACAAAACACAAAAGCGTCCGTTTCGACTACCCCCCCACAAATATAATCCTCCAAATGCATTGAAATTACATCGTTTGACTTTCAAATGTTTTACAATGGAATTACAATCAGTTATAGTGACAGCATGTCATTATAGTTCGACAACAATCATGAACCAAAAACACAGTTCATTAAAAAACAATGGAGGTATATGAGAAGGCTTGAAATCATTTTTCAAACAAGGACAAAAACAATCACTTCTCTACACTTCCATAGACTGCTAGTTCGAAATGGTATCCTATATACCCTATCTAGTGCACTACTTTTGACCAGATCCCTATGGGCCCTGGTCAACAGTAGTGCACTAGACAGGGAATATGGTGCCCTAGTTGTGTGTTGACAGGCTGACAGTACCGTCTGTTAGATAACGCCATTGGTACTGTCAGATGGACTCACACACTCAATAGCTACCTACCTTTGCTTCTATACACACACACGCACACACACACGGGGCTCAAGCGCTATATTTCCATGGTTACAATACCACCATCACACACAGATACAGCTACAGTAGGAGTTCAACAGAACACTCTGAATTAGCCTGGAATCACAACTGATTTAGCTACAGTAGGAGTTCAACAGAACACTCTGAATTAGCCTGGAATCACAACTGATTTAGCTACAGTAGGAGTTCAACAGAACACTCTGAATTAGCCTGGAATCACAACTGATTTAGCTACATTTCACTGTTGTTTCAAATGGTGAGCGCAGCACTCGAGTCTGGTTTAACCAGGCTAACTCTGAAATATTAGTAATGTGATTTAGCAGGAACCTCCGTCCTACATCAGTGATAGAGCAGTGGAACTATAGATGGGTTGCCTGGCAACGTTACAACAATGATGTAAACTGATTTATGTTTTCAATAAACATTTAGAGACTAAATATAGTTTACATGTTGTCAATAATCCTATGATTCTAAGCCAACCCTGTCAGTTTCCTGCCTCTCGGTTGCACGCGCCAGGGTTGGCGTCAATTCCATTTCAATTTAGGAAAAGTAAACAATTCACCCAAAAAAAAAAATTTGAAAAGAGAATTTGAACTTCCTGAATTGACTGGAATTGAAATGGAATTCACCCCGACCCCGGCATCGGTTTTGTACGTAAACATCCCACCCGTATACAGGATATGTAGTGACATTAGTGCCACCAGGAATGTCATTTGAATTCAGAAATGTAATTTTAGTTCTATTTCTGGTGGTAGTAATATTAGCCTGGGTGCCAGTCTGTTTATGCTCTCTTCCCAACTCCATATGGAACTGTCATGTAAAACATGGTTTGGCTTGACAATGGACTGGGCAAAAACAAAAACAGATCTGAGACCAGGCTATAGTAATATCACTACATTAGAGGCAGATCTGAGACCAGGCTATAGTAATATCACTACATTAGAGACAGATCTGAGACCAGGCTATAGTAATATCACTACATTAGAGGCAGATCTGGGACCAGGCTATAGTAATATCACTACATTAGAGGCAGATCTGGGACCAGGTTATAGTAATATCACTACATTAGAGGCAGATCTGGGACCAGGCTATAGTAATATCACTACATTAGAGGCAGATCTGGGACCAGACTATAGTAATATCACTACATTAGAGGCAGATCTGAGACCAGGCTATAGTAATATCACTACATTAGAGGCAGATCTGGGACCAGGCTATAGTAATATCACTACATTAGAGGCAGATCTGGGACCAGGCTATAGTAATATCACTACATTAGAGGCAGATCTGGGACCAGGCTATAGTAATATCACTACATTAGAGGCAGATCTGGGACCAGACTATAGTAATATCACTACATTAGAGGCAGATCTGAGACCAGGCTATAGTAATATCACTACATTAGAGGCAGATCTGGGACCAGACTATAGTAATTAGAGACAGATCTGAGACCAGGCTATAGTAATAAGAGGCAGATCTGAGACCAGGCTATAGTAATATCAATACATTAGAGGCAGATCTGAGACCAGGCTATAGTAATTAGAGACAGATCTGAGACCAGGCTATAGTAATAAGAGGCAGATCTGAGACCAGGCTATAGTAATATCAATACATTAGAGGCAGATCTGAGACCAGGCTATAGTAATTAGAGACAGATCTGAGACCAGGCTATAGTAATAAGAGGCAGATCTGAGACCAGGCTATAGTAATATCAATACATTAGAGGCAGATCTGAGACCAGGCTATAGTAATTAGAGACAGATCTGAGACCAGGCTATAGTAATAAGAGGCAGATCTGAGACCAGGCTATAGTAATTAGAGACAGATCTGGGACCAGGCTATAGTAATAAGAGGCAGATCTGGGACCAGGCTATAGTAATTAGAGGCAGATCTGGGACCAGGCTATAGTAATAAGAGGCAGATCTGGGACCAGGCTATAGTAATAAGAGGCAGATCTGGGACCAGGCTATAGTAATAAGAGGCAGATCTGGGACCAGGCTATAGTAATTAGAGGCAGATCTGGGACCAGGCTATAGTAATAAGAGGCAGATCTGGGACCAGGCTATAGTAATAAGAGGCAGATCTGGGACCAGGCTATAGTAATTAGAGACAGATCTGGGACCAGGCTATAGTAATATCACTACATTAGAGGCAGATCTGGGACCAGGCTATAGTAATATCACTACATTAGAGACTCTATGGACGTGTTAAGCATGGCATCTAGCTGCAGCATCCAGGTGGGGATTAGCAGGTTACATTACACCTCTCATGGTTGGGTTTCAAGTCCATTTTAATGCAGTCAAACCAGGAAATACATTTCAGTTTACTTTCTGGATTGTCTGAACTGAAATGGAGCCCGACCGTGACATCTAACGGTTCTATCTTTAGTTAGCCTCACCGTGACATCTAACGGTTCTATCTTTAGTTAGCCTCACCGTTTACACCGTGACATCTAACGGTTCTATCTTTAGTTAGCCTCACCGTGACATCTAACGGTTCTATCTTTAGTTAGCCTCACCGTTTACACCGTGACATCTAACGGTTCTATCTTTAGTTAGCCTCACCGTTTACACCGTGACATCTAACGGTTCTATCTTTAGTTAGCCTCACCGTTTACACCGTGACATCTAACGGTTCTATCTTTAGTTAGCCTCACCGTTTACACCGTGACATCTAACGGTTCTATCTTTAGTTAGCCTCACCGTGACATCTAACGGTTCTATCTTTAGTTAGCCTCACCGTTTACACCGTGACATCTGACGGTTCTATCCTTAGTTAGCCTCACCGTTTACACCGTGACATCTAACGGTTCTATCTTTAGTTAGCCTCACCGTTTACACCGTGACATCTAACGGTTCTATCTTTAGTTAGCCTCACCGTTTACACCGTGACATCTAACGGTTCTATCTTTAGTTAGCCTCACCGTGACATCTAACGGTTCTATCTTTAGTTAGCCTCACCGTTTACACCGTGACATCTGACGGTTCTATCCTTAGTTAGCCTCACCGTTTACACCGTGACATCTAACGGTTCTATCTTTAGTTAGCCTCACCGTTTACACCGTGACATCTAACGGTTCTATCCTTAGTTAGCCTCACCGTTTACACACATCACTGTTCCTCTGCCTAAAGCAGGTGGCTTATAGAGAGAGAGGATATACATGAAGGGGTTTTAATATGGAACAAGCAGACCTCAGCAGAACAGATATATACTACTACTACTAATAATAATAATAATAACCTAGCTACATACGTAAGGCATAATAATAATGTTGGGACTATATTAATGAAGTAGAAAGCCATGTGTTGAAGTAAGAGGCAGCTTGGTGTAAACAGGCTTTAATGTGACGGACTGTGATAACACTGGACAACGTGATAAGAGCCAGACCAGATATGGGCAAAAAGTACATAACTGTGTCTAAAAAATACTTTTAAATACTTCATATTTGAGAAAAGACTGGGAAATAATTTAAAAGTATTTCCAAGTATTTTGAGGTGCGCGTGATTTAGCTTGGTGGGTTTGCACTTTTGGGACTATTCTGTTGGTCCCATTGAACAAGGCAAACAGAATCAGCTCAATTATTTATAAGTATTTGATGCAGGTCTGTCTGGTGATAGCTGGAGCTATATAGAGGGTGGTTGGCCGGTAAGTAGATACGTTCTATGGTAGATGGGAGGAGAGGTGGTTAGTTGACCAGTAGGAACGTTCTATGGTAGATGGGAGTAGAGGTGGTTAGTTGGCCAGTAGGAACGTTCTATGGTAGATGGGAGTAGAGGTGGTTAGTTGACCAGTAGGAACGTTCTATGGTAGATGGGAGTAGAGGTGGTTAGTTGACCAGTAGGAACGTTCTATGGTAGATGGGAGTAGAGGTGGTTAGTTGACCAGTAGGAACGTTCTATGGTAGATGGGAGTAGAGGTGGTTAGTTGACCAGTAGGAACGCGTTATGGTAGATGGGAGTAGAGGTGGTTAGTTGACCAGTAGGAACGTTCTATGGTAGATGGGAGTAGAGGTGGTTAGTTGGCCAGTAGGAACGTTCTATGGTAGATGGGAGTAGAGGTGGTTAGTTGACCAGTAGGAACGCGTTATGGTAGATGGGAGTAGAGGTGGTTAGTTGACCATTAGGAACGCGTTATGGTAGATGGGAGTAGAGGTGGTTAGTTGACCAGTAGGAACGTTCTATGGTAGATGGGAGTAGAGGTGGTTAGTTGACCAGTAGGAAACGTTCTATGGTAGATGGGAGTAGAGGTGGTTAGTTGACCAGTAGGAACATTCTATGGTAGATGGGAGTAGAGGTGGTTAGTTGAGTTATTGGATTTTAATGAGTGCTAGAGGGAGGCACTGAGAGTGAACAGCAGCTAACCTAAATAATGTGACCCAGTATATGGATGTCACCCTATTCCCTATCTAGTGCACTACTTTAGAATACGGTGACATTTGGTACAAAGATCCAATCTATGTATTTAAAACATGATGTTTTACTAACAGATGCTTCTTGACATGAATGCAAACTGATAGACATTCTGATTATGAACACATAACTAGACCAGCAATACAAGGCTAGAATAGCAGCCTGATTATGAACACATAACTAGACCAGTAATACAAGGCTAGAATACCAGCCTGATTCCTATTGAATTGTCTCTGTCAGCAACTAATTTCATGACATAACTTTTTTTCCCCCCACAGTTTGATATTTCGTCAAATAAAATATGTCAATTAATATTCTCTGGTATCGGACTGTCGCTGCATAGAATATAGTATAGCATCACATTTACACTAGATGTAGTATACATGCATATTCAAGAGAAGTTATTACTTGAAGAGAAATACCTAGAATGTGTTGGTTACATATTTTATATGTTTAATGTTGTTTACATATTTCTGCTTGACTCATCTCATATGTATATACTGTATTCTATTCTACTGTATTCTAGTCTGTGCCACTCTGACATCGCTCGTCCTAATATTTTATATATTTCTTAATTCCATTCTTTTACTTTTAAATGGTGTGTATCGTTGTGAATTGTTAGATATTATTGCACTGTTGCACAAAGCATTTCACTACAACCGCAATAACATCTGCTATACCTGTGTTTGTGACAAATAAAATGTGATTTGACTTGATTTGAGTTGTTTGGGCCAGAACACGACAGCGGGTATCATTATTCTGTAGTTTGATCATGTTGAAAATAGGAACCTGATGTGTAATTTGACTGACTAATGCTATTTCAAGTCACAAAGTAAAAACAGAAATACCTTATTCTCTCCCATGTTTTTCAATGAGGAAAATGTGCAATTGGAATTAGGTGTATTTCCTGAATTGAAATGGAATGAAGTCCCTGACTGACTATAATGCTAGTCACTTCCTGTTACGGACATCTCCGACGATGTTTTTAAAGACGTCTGTAACTATGTACGCTCAATTTATCCAAGAGAGTTCAGAAATGTTTAATGGACAAACTTCTATATTATTTCACCACGGTCACCGTCTAGCCAACTGCACGCTCTGGGCAATGGTAGTGTTTCACATTCAGTCAGGGAGTTACGATAACTCAGTGATAAATTCAGTCAGAGAGTTACGATAACTCAGTGATAAATTCAGTCAGAGAGTTACGATAACTCAGTGATAAATTCAGTCAGAGAGTTACGATAACTCAGTGATAAATTCAGTCAGAGAGTTACGATAACTCAGTGATAAATTCAGTCAGAGAGTACTGATAACTCAGTGATAAATTCAGTCAGAGAGTTACGATAACTCAGTGATAAATTCAGTCAGAGAGTTACGATAACTCAGTGATAAATTCAGTCAGAGAGTTACGATAACTCAGTGATAAATTCAGTCAGAGAGTTACGATAACTCAGTGATAAATTCAGTCAGAGAGTTACGATAACTCAGTGATAAATTCAGTCAGAGAGTTACGATAACTCAGTGATAAATTCAGTCAGAGAGTTACGATAACTCAGTGATAAATTCAGTCAGAGAGTTACGATAACTCAGTGATAAATTCAGTCAGAGAGTACTGATAACTCAGTGATAAATTCAGTCAGAGAGTTACGATAACTCAGTGATAAATTCAGTCAGAGAGTTACGATAACTCAGTGATAAATTCAGTCAGAGAGTTACGATAACTCAGTGATAAATTCAGTCAGAGAGTTACGATAACTCAGTGATAAATTCAGTCAGAGAGTTACGATAACTCAGTGATAAATTCAGTCAGAGAGTACTGATAACTCAGTGATAAATTCAGTCAGAGAGTTACGATAACTCAGTGATAAATTCAGTCAGAGAGTTACGATAACTCAGTGATAAATTCAGTCAGAGAGTTACGATAACTCAGTGATAAATTCAGTCAGAGAGTTACGATAACTCAGTGATAAATTCAGTCAGAGAGTTACGATAACTCAGTGATAAATTCAGTCAGAGAGTACTGATAACTCAGTCATCTTTTAAACCAAGATAAAAAAAACATGCGAGGTAGCAAAGCGGTGACATCATCATCATCCTAACATGCTAAGCTGACCTGCCACAGACTGACTGTAAACAAAGTGACGAATACCGTGTCCCAAATGGAACCCTATGGGCCCTGGTCACAAGTAGTGCACTATATATGGTAGGGCATAGGGTTCCATTCGGGACACGTTTAAAAAGTGTTTTTACAAAGCTGTTGTTCCTCTACGTGTTAGGTACTTTGATGCCTGCCCTGTCTGTCCATTGGCATGGTTGAAGCCATCCGCAAACAGATCTAATGCACAAGTCTTTACTTAAGCTATTTACAGCAATCGGATCAATTGTCAAACTCCACCTATCGCAATGGACCAGGGAGCATACATTCTATCTAGAACACTGTGCTTCATACATCCACATGTTTGGAAAAACCTACCGTTGTCAAACATTACATTGTACTAAAGAGAGAGGGAGGGAGCGAGGCTAACTGGTGGGAGGGGGTCGTAGACAGATACACATCAGAGCATTCTCAGTGTGCTTTAAATACATACACATTAGTAGGAAATATGATACAATATTTGAAGAAAAAAAAACGTTTAAAAAAAGACAGGTAAAAAAAATCAAGGAACACACAAAATGGAAGTCATAAATTGAAGAAAATGAAGAGAAAAAAAATGAAATAAATCACATGAATATATTAAGACATTTCTGTGTAAGACATGTCAGCGCTTCAACAGTATTAAATCTAAGTGAGAAATATAAATGCCTTCCTGTCTGAAAAGGCTCAGCTGGGGAACACACTACTCCAGACACTGACTAGGCTTCTCAGATCATGATCAGTAGGGAGGGAGAGGAGGGAGCGAGGAAGAGGAGGGAGGGAGTGGAGGAGAGAGGAAGAGGAGGGAGGGAGAGGAGGGAGTGGGGGAGAGGATGAAGGAGAGATGGAGAGGAGGAGGGAGGGGGAGGGAGAGGAGGAGGGAGGGAGAGGGGGAGGGAGTGGGGGAGAGAATGGAGGAGGGGACTACTCCTATGAGACTGAGTAAGTGGGTGCATCCGGTTTACCTCACCCTGAGAGCCGGGTGGGCCAAATTCACACATTTGAGAGACCATTTAATTGGTTCTAAAGTGAAATCTCCACCCAACCGGGTTCACCGGGCGAGCTAAAACAAGATGGGGGTACAGGGTATATGAGGGGGTAAAGGTGGGGGTACAGGGTAAAGGTGGGGGTACAGGGTATATGAGGGGGTAAAGGTGGGGGTACAGGGTAAAGGTGGGGGTACAGGGTATATGAGGGGGTAGAGGTGGGGGTACAGGGTATATGAGGGGGTAGAGGTGGGGGTACAGGGTATATGAGGGGGTAGAGGTGTAGTGGTAATGTGGGCGGGGCTAGATGTTCTGACAGCACTGCATCTTTGGTTTGTTCTCAGTGGGCTGCACCTGGATGTTGACCACATTGTTGCTAGGAGACATGTCGCTCTCCTGACGCTCTGACATCTGCTTCTGAGAGACGATACGATAGATTTCTGATGGAGGGGAGAGGGAGAAAGAAAGGGAGGGAGACAGAAGATTGGATATGACAGTCTGTCTTGCCAAGATAGCAGATGAAATCAACAGGTGTGACAGAAAAAAGAATATGACACACACACACCTGTCAGAATGGTCTGGAAAGCCGTTTCAACGTTGGTGGAATCCAGGGCTGACGTCTCGAGGAAAGACAAACCGTTTTTCTCTGAGGGAACAAAAACAACGTAAGAAAATAAGTTAGAGGCTGTACCAGTTATGGAACAGAGACTGTACCAGTTATGGAACAGAGACTGTACCAGTCATGGAACATTCCACAGGAATGAATGCAAGCATAAAAAGTGACATTAAAACATACATTTTTGTGAGACTGCAGCATCATAAATGAAGGAAAGTAGAACACAGAAATGTATGCAGCTTGTTCAGCGTCTGACACCAGTTCAGAACGGCGAGGCGTCTCTAACCTGCGAACGCCCGGGCCTCGTCGGTGGGCACGGCCCGGAGGTGGCGCAGGTCGCTCTTGTTGCCGACCAGCATGATGACGATGTTGGTGTCTGCATGGTCTCTCAGCTCTTTCAACCACCGCTCCACATTTTCATAGGTCAGGTGCTTGGCGATGTCATAGACCAACAGGGCCCCCACCGCGCCTCTGTAGTACCTGCACCATGACATCATCAACAGTGGACAAAGAGGCATGGTCAAATTTGATCAATAAAAGCCAGCGTACCATTATAGTCCTTTTAACAACAGGGCACAATGAGCTTTACAGTACCCCGGTCTAGACCCTCAATGAGCTTTACAGTACCCCGGCCTAGATCCTCAATGAGCTTTACAGTACCCCGGTCTAGACCCTCAATGAGCTTTACAGTACCCCGGTCTAGATCCTCAATGAGCTTTACAGTACCCCGGTCTAGACCCTCAATGAGCTTTACAGTACCCCGGTCTAGACCCTCAATGAGCTTTACAGTACCCCGGTCTAGACCCTCAGAGATTTACAGTACCCCGGTCTAGACCCTCAATGAGCTTTACAGTACCCCGGCCTAGACCCTCAATGAGCTTTACAGACCCCCGGTCTAGACCCTCAATGAGCTTTACAGTACCCCGGTCTAGACCCTCAATGAGCTTTACAGTACCCCGGTCTAGACCCTCAATGAGCTTTACAGTACCCCGGTCTAGACCCTCAATGAGCTTTACAGTACCCCGGTCTAGACCCTCAATGAGCTTTACAGTACCCCGGTCTAGATCCTCAGAGCTTTACAGTACCCCGGTCTAGACCCTCAATGAGCTTTACAGTACCCCGGTCTAGACCCTCAATGAGCTTTACAGTACCTCAGTCTAGACCCTCAGAGAGCAAGCAAAAGCACAGTGGCAAAAACTCCTATCCTCCTACTCCTATCCACTAAGACATGATAGTACTGTGTCTGACTGGACTCCTATCCACTAGGACATGATAGTACTGTGTCTGAATGAACTCCTATCCACTAGGACACGATAGTACTGTGTCTGAATGAACTCATATCCACTAGGACATGATAGTACTGTGTCTGACTGGACTCCTATCCACTAGGACATGATAGTACTGTGTCTGACTGGACTCCTATCCACTAGGACATGATAGTACTGTGTCTGACTGGACTCCTATCCACTAGGACATGATAGTACTGTGTCTGACTGGACTCCTATCCACTAGGACATGATAGTACTGTGTCTGACTGGACTCCTATCCACTAGGACATGATAGTACTGTGTCTGACTGGACTCCTATCCACTAGGACACGATAGTACTGTGTCTGACTGGACTCCTATCCACTAGGACACGATAGTACTGTGTCTGACTGGACTCCTATCCACTAGGACACGATAGTACTGTGTCTGACTGGACTCCTATCCACTAGGACACGATAGTACTGTGTCTGACTGAACTCCTATCCACTAGGACACGATAGTACTGTGTCTGACTGGACTCCTATCCACTAGGACATGATAGTACTGTGTCTGAATTAACTCCTATCCACTAGGACATGATAGTACTGTGTCTGACTGGACTCCTATCCACTAGGACACGATAGTACTGTGTCTGACTGGACTCCTATCCACTAGGACACGATAGTACTGTGTCTGACTGGACTCCTATCCACTAGGACATGATAGTACTGTGTCTGACTGGACTCCTATCCACTAGGACACGATAGTACTGTGTCTTTGGCTAGGGGGCTGAGTTCGCACACATCACCAGAGTTGAATCCTTCTGAGATCAATGTGCATTAACCAATAGAGAGAGAGAGACAGTAACCTCTGAGCTCTTTCCCATGATACACGAGGAGGACACTGAGGGAAAGACGACCGTTAGGGATTAGGCCTACTATATTCAGAGTTCTGATGTAAAACACCTATCCTCCCTCTCCACTTCTCCAGGAAGCAGTTTGTCCATGAAATCTCCATCATTATGATCTAAAAGGCAGAACTCTCTCCTCCTCTGAGACACTTGATACCTTAAGTCCCCGACTGTGTTCATACTGACTCTGAAATATCCTCCCTGCTTCCACAACAGCACCAAACATACATTGAGCACAGGACAGACAGGCGCACAGGATACAGTAACGAGTCTCAGTGGGATTACAGGATACAGTAATGAGTCTCAGTGGGATTACAGGATACAGTAATGAGTCTCAGTGGGATTACAGGATACAGTAATGAGTCTCAGTGGGATTACAGGATACAGTAACGAGTCTCAGTGGGATTACAGGATACAGTAATGAGTCTCAGTGGGATTACAGGATACAGTAATGAGTCTCAGTGGGATTACAGGATACAGTAATGAGTCTCAGTGGGATTACAGTAGAACACAACGGTTTTAGCTACTTTTACATAGTGAAAGGAACTCTCAATTATGAGCTCAATTGCAACTATTTTAAAAACATATATGTTTGATACGGCTTTGAGATACGGAGGGCGTGAAATGCACATTGGCCATTGTGAGTGCATAGGCCATATTGGACGGTAGGCTACAACTGCAATGTTTTTTTTACATTAAATGTACTGTTAGATTAATACACGGCTACTATAAATTGGTTGTTATCTTTAGAGTTAGTGATCTAGCTAAAGGTGTTTTGAGTTTCCACTTCCTCAGGTGGTGAATTCGCCCAAAATAAATCCTCCTATGATATTAGAACACATAGAGGTGCAGGTAATTTCATCTCTATTGAACACCCCCTGCCGGCATATCTCCCACTCTGGGGCTAAGCTTCTCATCATACATACATATACATACATACATACATACATACATACATACATACTGTACATGCATGCATACATACATACATACATACATACATACATACATACATACATACATACATACATACATACTGTACATACATACATACATACATACTGTACATACATACATACATACATACATACATACATACATACATACATACATACAGTGCCTTCAGAAGGTATTCATACCCATTGACTTATTCCACATTTTGTTGGATACAAAATTGATACAATGTATGTTTTTTCCCCTCACCCATCTACACACAATACCCCAATAATGACAAAGTGAAAACATGTTTGTTGAAATTTTTGCAAATGTATTGAAAATGAAATACAGAAATATCTAATTTACATAAGTATTTACACCCCTGAGTCAGTAGATGTTAGAATCATCTTTGGCAGTGATTTACAGCTGTGAGTATTGAGATGAGGTAGTCATTCAAAAATCATGTTACACTCGATTATTGCACAGAGTGAGTCCATTCAACTAATGTGATTTGTTAAACCCATTTTTACTCCTGAACTTGCTTAAGCTTGCTATAACAAAGGAGTTGAATACTTATTGACTCAAGGCATTTCAGCTTATATGTTCTTTACTTATTTGTAAAATGTTCTAAAAACATAATTCCACTTTGACATTATGGGATATTGTGTGTAGGCCAGTAACACAAAACATCTCATGGTAATCCATTTTAAACCCAGGCTGTAACACAACAACATGTGGGAAAAGTTAAGGGGTGTGAATACTTTCTGAAGACCCTGGAGAGTTTATATTCACCTACAGCTGCACAGGTCACATGATGGTAGAAATGGTTTCAAATGGATTTCAGTTTTCCTTCATTTAAATCACCGGCCACTAGGATCGCCGCCTCTAGATTTAGGCTCTATACAGCTCGTTGAGTGCGGTCTTAGTGCCAGTATCAGATTGTGGTCGTAAATAGACAGCATACCATGCCCTGACGCCACGCCCTGACGCCACGCCCTGACGCCACGCCCTGACGCCACGACGTCCTAATACAATGTCCCAATGCAACGTCCTAATACAATGTCCTGATGCAATGTCCTGATGCAATGCCCTGATGCAACGTCCTAATGCAACGCCCTGATGCAACGCCCTAATGCAACGTCCTAACGCAACGTCCTAACGCAACGTCCTAACGCAATGTCCTAACGCAATGTCCTAATGCAACGTCCTAATACAACGTCCTAATGCAACGTCCTAATGCAACGTCCTAATACAATGTCCTAATGCAACGTCCTAATGCAACGTCCTAATGCAACGTCCTAATACAACGTCCTAATACAATGTCCTAATACAATGTCCTAATACAATGTCCTAATACAATGTCCTAATGCAACGTCCTAATGCAACGTCCTAACACAATGTCCTAATACAATGTCCTAATGCAACGTCCTAATACAATGTCCTAATACAATGTCCTAATACAATGTCCTAATACAATGCCCTAATACAATGTCCTAATGCAATCAGTGCTCAAATCTCAGGCAGCTGAACAGTGAAATGGACAATTATTGTTTTAGGAAAGTAAAAACCAATAGGCTATAAAGTTCTGCATATGCTACACATCGAAACACAAGGAACAGTGTTTTGTAATTAGTTACAGGCTGTTTTTAAGGACATGTAAATGAGGCTCATTTGGCCAACATTCCTCGTTTATTGATGGAGCTGGCTGCGTTGGTGTAAATGGAATATATTACATGACTAAGTGGGTCTAATAAATGGAATATATTACATGACTAAGTGGGTCTAATAAATGGAATATATTACATGACTAAGTGGCATCCGCTAAATGGAATATATTACATGACTGTAAGTGGAGTCTGCTAAATGGAATATATTACATGACTGTAAGTGGAGTCTGCTGAATGGAATATATTACATGACTGTAAGTGGAGTCTGCTAAATGGAATATATTACATGACTGTAAGTGGAGTCTGCTAAATGGAATATATTACATGACTGTAAGTGGAGTCTGCTAAATGGAATATATTACATGACTGTAAGTGGAGTCTGCTAAATGTAATATATTACATGACTGTAAGTGGAGTCTGCTAAATGTAATATATTACATATGGATGACAGGTAAATTTCTCAAAGGTTCAATAAATAAAATTATTCCCGGTCACTTGTCCAGCGCCAAGTCTTCCTATTGTAAACTCTGGTACAGATCTAGGATCAGCTTACCTTCCCCAATCCTAACGTTAACCATTAGTGGGGGGAAATGCTAAACTGACCCCAGATCAGCATCTAGGGGCAACTGTACCCTCCAGCATACTCACGCTGAGGTGATAGCCCGGTAGCGCTCCTGTCCTGCCGTGTCCCAGATCTGAGCCTTCACCGTTTTCCCATCCACCTGGATACTGCGGGTGGCAAACTCCACTCCAATGGTGCTCTTACTCTCCAGGTTAAACTCATTCCGGGTGAAACGAGAGAGCAGGTTGCTCTTGCCCACACCCGAGTCTCCTATCAGAACCACTGGAACACAACATTAATGGCTGATGGACTCAATTCAATACAAATCTTTATTGACCCCAAAAGGTCAGGGCCGGATTACACACACTTTAATTTTTCTCTGTCTCATGGGCCCCTACGGTTTTGGCCCCCAGTGCTTCAACCCATGCAACCTCCTGCATTAATCAGGCCCTACCAAAAGGTCAATGTGTAGCAATTACATGGGGATATGACATAGTTACATCACGTGTAGCTACATAGACAAGATTCCATCACATAAAATATCTGACCACCACCATTCACTTTTGCAGTGACACGGTCAAACATGTGTAGCTAACGTTAATTCTTAGTCTATCATCCACAGTGGAGTGTAGCTAACGTTAATTCTTAGTCTATCAGCCACAGTGGAGTGTAGCTAACGTTAATTCTTAGTCTATCATCCACAGTGGAGTGTAGCTAACGTTAATTCTTAGTCTATCATCCACAGTGGAGTGTAGCTAACGTTAATTCTTAGTCTATCATCCACAGTGGAGTGTAGCTAACGTTAATTCTTAGTCTATCATCCACAGTGGTGTGTAGCTAACGTTAATTCTTAGTCTTAGGCTTTTTATGTTAAATCAACTTCAAATAGAAAACAACAAAACAGATAGCCACAACACGTGACATCTGTGAAATTTAGATTAAACAGCACAGAGGGGAAAAAAACAGGAAAGGGAGATTTGTAACGTCACATTATTTATCTACGGATGAATGTAGCTAGATAATAACCAATGTTCGTTGCATGTAGCTAAGCTAACCAGCTGGCTAGCTAAACTAGCAATCTAGCTATCTCGGGACACCCCGACGTCACTTAATCATACAAAAGTCAGCATTGTTTAGAAACAGCTGCTAACGTACTAACGGTAGGCGTTTGCGTAGCTAACGTTGCAATCCAACTGCTTCACAATTTATGTTCATAATTTATCATCAATATGTAGTTTTCGTTATATAAAACAAATAATGTGTCAGTGCTATTCACACACCTATATCATACTTCACAGACACAAATTGAAAGGTTTGACTGTTAACGTTAGCTAAACAGCTGCCTAGCTAACGTTAGCTACCTAGCTAGCTTTGATATCGAGAATCATGCTGTAATGTTACCTTTAAACAGATAATCGTATTCATCATCTCTGGTTCCCATTTTGTAAAAGATATGAGTATTTCGTTTGTATAAGCTGTTTAAAATGCGACGATTTAGCAAATAGATTTTGAAACACTCCGTTAGCTAACGGCGACGCGTCTGTTTTCAGACTGACACTTCCGGGATTTTGTTGTGACGTTGTCTAGCTAAGGGAGGGGGAGAAACAAAAAGGCCGATATTCCTTGTTACGATATGAATTGCAGGCACTTCAAATAAAAATGCACCAGTGAAGTAGTACTCCGCCACAGAAAATAACCACTACAGTGCAGTGGTATTCTTATTACATAGATAACATTTATATACACAATATGAATGAATAAGTAGCACGGGGTTCTATGGTGTAATGGTTAGCACTCAGGACTCTGAATCCTGCGATCCGAGTTCAAATCTCGGTAGAACCTAACTTTTTCCCCCTAAAATACGGCGCAGATCCACAGAGAAGGCATGTTCTGATGTGTGGTGCCATTAGAAACCCGATTAAAATACACTACTTGTATAAACCTGCTCATTCCATGACTAACCAGGTAAATCCAGTTGAAAGCTATGAACCCTTTCTGATGTCACCAGTAAAATCCACTTCAATCAGACGAGAAGACAGGTTAAATAAGGATGTTTAAGCCTTGAGACATGGAATGTGTTTAAGTGCTTTTCAACAGGGTATGGTAGTAGATGCCAGTCGCACCGGTTTGAGTGTGTCAAGAACTGCAACGCAGCTGTTTTTTTACACTCAACAGTTTCCCGTGTCTACCACCCAAAGGACATCGAGACAATTTCAATCAAGAATGGTCCATCACCCAAGGGACATCCAGATAACATGACACAACTGTGGAAAGCATTGGAGTCAACATGGGCCAACATCCCTGTGGAACGCTTTCGACACCTTGTAGAGTCCATGGCCCGACGAATTGAGGCTATTCTGAGGGAAAAAAAGTGGGTGCAATTTAATATTAGGACGGTGCTACTAATGTTTTGTACACTCAGTGTATACCTCCACATAAAAAACCCATGAAAACCCACATAAAAAAAAAAAAAAATGGATTTGAAGAATAATGTGATTTGCCACTAGGTGGAAGAATAGTTCTGATTAGTCTACCTTTCTAGTACTAAACTCCGTGGGGGAATTATAATTATGATAGGATCTAGGGCTAGGCTATCTACACTGAAGAAAAATCTAAACGCAACATGTAAAATGTTCGTCCCATGTTTCATGAGCTGAAATAAACGACCCCGGGAAATGGTCAATTTTGTGCACACATTTGTTTACATCCCTGTAAGTGAGCATTTCTCTTTTGCCAAGATAATCCATCCATCTGACAGGTGTGACATATCATATGCTGGAGAAGTCTGCTCTTCGCTGATGAATCCCAGTTTCAACTGTACCTTGCGGATAGCAGACAGCGGGTATGGTGTTGTGTGTGAGAGCAGTTTGCTGATGTCAACGTTGTAAACAGAGTGCTGCATGGTGGAGGTGGCGTTATGGTATGGGCAGGCATAAACTACGGACACCGAAGACAATTGCATTTTATCGATGGCAATGTCAATGCACAGAGATACTGTGACCAGAACCTGAGGCCCATTGTCGTGCCATTCATCTGCTGCCATCGCCTTATGTTTCAGCATGATAATGCACGCCCCATGTTGCAAGGATCTGTACACAATTCCTGAAAATCTCCCAGTTCTTCCATGGCCTGCATACTCACCAGACATGTCACCCATTGTGCATGTTTGGGTTGCTCTGGATCTATGTGTACGACAGCGTGTTCCAGTTTCCGCCAATATGCAGTAATTTTGCACAGCCATTGAAGAAGAGTGGGACAACATTCCACAGGCCACAATCAACAGCCTGATCAACTCTATGTGAAGGAGATGTGTTGCCATGCATGAGGCAAATGGTGGTCACACCAGATACTGACTGGTTTTCTGATCCACACCCCCTACCTTTTCTCTGTGACCAACAGAGCATATGCATTTCTGTATTCCCAGTCATGTGAAATCCATGAACTGTAACTCAGTAAAATCTTTGAAATTGTTTCATTTTATTAAATAAAAAAAATTAAACATTGAAATTGTTTTATGTTGCGTTTATATTTTTGTTTTTGTCTGGGAAATTAACATTTTTAATAACACTTCACATTAAAGTATACTTACAATTTTGTATATCATGTATTATATGTATTTTATATATAGTCCTATGCATTTTTATGTATTTTACCAGTACTTGTGTAGGCTTGCAAGTCAGAATCTTTACAATCAAAGTTTTATAACTTAGTTTGCAAAAAGTTAATTATTAGTTTATAGATAGTGTAGTTCATACATCTTTTACACAGCTATAACACAATGAAATGTTATTTTGGTGCTTCCTATAATGACATAGGGTGACCCGACAGCAGCCAAACAAAACTGCGGTACGCAACGTATTCCCCATCACAACCAAAATGGCGGAAGACGGAGCCGGGTCGGCGCTATGAAGAGAGCTGGATATAAATATTATAGTCTATTTCTAGATATCAACGGCTGATTAAAATATTGACTGTTTTGTAATGCCAGTGTGTTTTTGAAGAAATCCTGCCGAAGTTGGACGAGGAGTGATATCGCATTTGCTAGTGGAGTAAGTATGATGTTAATTAAACCGTTATTTTGTGAGGAGTTGTTAAGGGTTTAGCTACGAGTTTGCTAGCTAATGTGAGGTAACCGGCTGTAGCCAGGCTAACTAGGGCGAACGGTGTTTTATTCCAGGCTGTCACTATCAGTTTAGTGGGGCACCCCTATGTGAATTTGAGCAGAATTCATGCAGTGAATTCACCGGATAACTGTCCAGACAGACAGTACCAGCCCGTGTGGAGCGTTTGCTTGTACCAGCCTCGGTGTGTCCTGCTTTTAAAGCTGCATTGTCATTGATTTAGTAGCTAGTCGGCTTCTGTAATACCTTCATGCGTATGCATATGACATGCCACATGTTGCTGTCAGTCTGTCAAGGTGGTGGATAACTGTGTGCATAATGAATATAGTTAGCTTTATATTCGTGCTCCAGAGCATGGAATCACAGTATGGGACCCGTTTATAGAACCCACCTGTGTGGCACGTCAGGTTCTCTGGAGCGGCGCAACATGTTGTGAAGGCAAGCGGTCAATGACCGACTATGACCCTATGCAGGGACATAAGGATTGACTGATTGGTTATATAGTGTCAATAGATTTTTGTCTCGGACTATAATAAAGTCATGTGTGGGTCAGATAGTCTTAAAATGAAGCTAAATATCTTCCTCTGTCAGAATAAATAATTTAAGCGGGGGAAGAAAACCATGTGTTACTTCTGCTTGGCAGAGCTATGCAGTTATTTGCAGCAGGCTTGATGAATGTGCAAACAAGAGTACACCATTAGTTACACGCTCAAGATTGAGGAAACAGCATCGTGGTTTTTGACTGAGGAAACAAAGTTGACCCTACTGTTTAGATTGAGCTGAAGTGAGTATAGTGGAGAAGTGATTTAGATTTTGTATTCACTGGGATGTCTTGTTGGCAACACAACAAGTACGCTGTTGTGCTGTGGAAACAGCTGTATGGGAAGCAGATGTGTAAAAACGTCTCCAAATTCTTGCATACTTTCATGCATGCTGGAATGATGGAGACATCAGCTATGAGTTAACTTTAGGCTATTAAGATGGATTTCATCATGTATTTCCTCACAAGAGATTAAAGTGGTGACACCATACAGAACAGACAAGTCAGATCAAATCCTACCATCACACTCTGACAGGAAGATAGACACAACCTACCCATGTGGTTTGGAAACCTCACTGCCACATATACCAGAGAGGTGTTTATATACTCACTCAGTAGACTGCACCTTTCCTCTTCTGGAGCCAGTCAACAATCTCGATTATATCCTATCATATTCTATTTTATTCTGTCCTGTGCGTCAATAACTAAGCTAATCCTGACAAACATTGTCAGTGTTAAACACAAACTCAGTTGTCATGATTTATGGAAAATAGTAAAACAATTGTTCGAGAGAGGAAAAATGTAAGCAGTCTGCCATGCCGTGTCTGTTCCCGTTTTAACCAACGGTGTCCTCTGTATCGGAATGTCAAAGGAGGAAAACATGTTGACCACGCAAGGAAAAACACTGTCACACGTGAGAGAGAAATACGTAAAGGTAGTCAGTCAACAGTCGAGTCCTGCCTTTGAACCACACAGCATGAAGATTAGAGTACCAGAAGCAGGGCTCAGGGCCCTGGTCAAAGTAGTACACTACATAGGGAATAGGGTGCAATTTAGGACGAAGACCAAGGCCTTGCCAAAGCCCAGGGGTCCTTTCTCACTGTGCAGAGAGGCAGCAGCTGCACCACTGATGGGCTTCAAAGCAAAGGCAACAGCCTAATGATAGAAGTGCAGATGTCAGTGTCCAGGGATAGGACATTTTAAAGGAGAACCAGACTTCGGACAGGGGAACCAGTACATACATGAGAATGTAGCCTAGTCAGAATAGAAGATGATGCAGAATGTAGCCTCGTCAGAATAGAAGATGATGCAGAATGTAGCCTAGTCAGAATAGAAGATGATGCAGAATGTAGCCTCGTCAGAATAGAAGATGATGCAGAATGTAGCCTCGTCAGAATAGAAGATGATGCAGAATGTAGCCTAGTCAGAATAGAAGATGATGCAGAATGTAGCCTCGTCAGAATAGAAGATGATGCAGAATGTAGCCTCGTCAGAATAGAAGATGATGCAGAATGTAGCCTCGTCAGAATAGAAGATGATGCAGAATGTAGCCTAGTCAGAATAGAAGATGATGCAGAATGTAGCCTCGTCAGAATAGAAGATGATGCAGAATGTAGGCTCATCAGAATAGAAGATGATGCAGAATGTAGCCTCGTCAGAATAGAAGATGATGCAGAATGTAGCCTCGTCAGAATAGAAGATGATGCAGAATGTAGCCTCGTCAGAATAGAAGATGATGCAGAATGTAGCCTCGTCAGAATAGAAGATGATGCAGAATGTAGCCTAGTCAGAATAGAAGATGATGCAGAATGTAGCCTAGTCAGAATAGAAGATGATGCAGAATGTAGCCTAGTCAGAATAGAAGATGATGCAGAATGTAGCCTCGTCAGAATAGAAGATGATGCAGAATGTAGCCTCGTCAGAATAGAAGATGATGCAGAATGTAGCCTAGTCAGAATAGAAGATGATGCAGAATGTAGCCTCGTCAGAATAGAAGATGATGCAGAATGTAGCCTCGTCAGAATAGAAGATGATGCAGAATGTAGCCTCGTCAGAATAGAAGATGATGCAGAATGTAGCCTCGTCAGAATAGAAGATGATGCAGAATGTAGCCTCGTCAGAATAGAAGAGGATGCAGAATGTAGCCTCGTCAGAATAGAAGATGATGCAGAATGTAGCCTCGTCAGAATAGAAGAGGATGCAGAATGTAGCCTCGTCAGAATAGAAGATGATGCAGAATGTAGCCTCGTCAGAATAGAAGATGATGCAGAATGTAGCCTCGTCAGAATAGAAGATGATGCAGAATGTAGCCTAGTCAGAATAGAAGATGATGCAGAATGTAGCCTCGTCAGAATAGAAGATGATGCAGAATGTAGCCTAGTCAGAATAGAAGATGATGCAGAATGTAGCCTCGTCAGAATAGAAGATGATGCAGAATGTAGCCTCGTCAGAATAGAAGATGATGCAGAATGGGTAGCCATTTGATTAACTGTTCAGGAGTCTTATGGCTTGGGGGTAGAAGCTATTTAGGAGCCTCTTGGACCTAGACTTGGCACTCCGGTACCGCTTGCCGTGCGGTAGCAGAGAGAACAGTCTATGTCAGGGGTGGGAGGTTGGAAATAGACACATAACATCGGATGGACTGCTTTAGATTTGGAAACAAAACAAATAAATGGTAATTTCACAGGCTTAGGCTTACATTGACTCAGGGATTGCAAAACAGAAACATCAATTAGGCCTAGACTAAATCTGGGAACAGAGTATTTTGTAATGTATTAGGCCAACAAATGGGCAGGGTGTCTCCTGAATGTCAGTGGGTGGGCTGTTTTTACACTGTTGTTAGGCTGGCTGTGTGTTGGCTGGCTGGCTGTGTGTTGGGTGGCTGGCTGGCTGGCTGGCTGGCTGGCTGTGTGTTGGCTGGCTGGCTGTGTGTTGGGTGGCTGGCTGGCTGTGTGTTGGGTGGCTGCTGGCTGGCTGGCTGGCTGTCTGTGTGTTGGCTGGCTGGCTGTCTGTCTGGCTGTGTGTTGGGTGGCTGGCTGGCTGGCTGTCTGTCTGGCTGTGTGTTGGGTGGCTGGCTGGCTGGCTGGCTGTGTGTTGGGTGGCTGGCTGGCTGGCTGTCTGTGTTGGCTGGCTGGCTGGCTGGCTGGCTGTGTGTTGGGTGGCTGGCTGGCTGGCTGTCTGTGTTGGCTGGCTGGCTGTGTGTTGAGTGGGCTGTGGTCTCAGAGGATTGATGTAACAGCACTAAGTCCTGACCAGCCTTTAAGTAAGGGGTTTAATAGTCACTTACTGGCAGATGCAAACATTGGGCTTACAGGGTGTTTGTCTCTACAAACACTGTTACTGTCTATGTCATCTGTAATATCACATAAACCATTGGGCTAAACTGGGCTATAGGCCTATGCCATGTTCTATCCCAGTAACGATTGGTTTAGGCAGGGCTAGGTTACGTACAGTAACAATTGGTTTAGGCAGGGCTAGGTTACGTACAGTAACCGTTGGTTTAGGCAGGGCTAGGTTACGTACAGTAACCGTTGGTTTAGGCAGGGCTAGGTTACGTACAGTAACCGTTGGTTTAGGCAGGGCTAGGTTACGTACAGTAACCGTTGGTTTAGGCAGGGCTAGGTTACGTACAGTAACCGTTGGTTTAGGCAGGGCTAGGTTACGTACAGTAACCGTTGGTTTAGGCAGGGCTAGGTTACGTACAGTAACCGTTGGTTTAGGCAGGGCTAGGTTACGTACAGTAACCGTTGGTTTAGGCAGGGCTAGGTTACGTACAGTAACCGTTGGTTTAGGCAGGGCTAGGTTACGTACAGTAACCGTTGGTTTAGGCAGGGCTAGGTTACGTACAGTAACCATTGGTTTAGGCAGGGCTAGGTTACGTACAGTAACCATTGGTTTAGGCAGGGCTAGGTTACGTACTGTAACCATTGGTTTAGGCAGGGCTAGGTTACGTACTGTAACCATTGGTTTAGGCAGGGCTAGGTTATGTACTGTAACCATTGGTTTAGGCAGGGCTAGGTTATGTACTGTAACCATTGGTTTAGCTAGTACTCAGCTACTACTGAGGGAAAGTCTGTCTTAATGACCTGCATCTTTACCAGCTACTACTGAGGGAAAGTCTGTCTTAATGACCTGCATCTTTACCAGCTACTACTGAGGGAAAGTCTGTCTTAATGACCTGCATCTTTACCAGCTACTACTGAGGGAAAGTCTGTCTTAATGACCTGCATCTTTACCAGCTACTACTGAGGGAAAGTCTGTCTTAATGACCTGCATCTTTACCAGCTACTACCGAGGGAAAGTCTGTCTTAGTGACCTGCATCTTTACCAGCTACTACTGAGGGAAAGTCTGTCTTAATGACCTGCATCTTTACCAGCTACTACTGAGGGAAAGTCTGTCTTAATCACCTGCATCTTTACCAGCTACTACTGAGGGAAAGTCTGTCTTAGTGACCTGCATCTTTACCAGCTACTACTGAGGGAAAGTCTGTCTTAATGACCTGCATCTTTTCCAGCTACTACTGAGGGAAAGTCTGTCTTAATGACCTGCATCTTTACCAGCTACTACTGAGGGAAAGTCCGTTCCTCACCTGCCTCCATCCCTATGTTGTGCGTTACTAGATCCCTGGACTGAATTAATCTCAATTAGAGCTCCTCTTTAATTGAAATTCCACCGTGATAAAGTTAACATGAATTTCAATTAACTCCAGGAGTCTCAAACTGGAAAAACAGAGATAATGTTTTTGTGGGGGAGGAAAATGCAAATGTTAAAAAAGGTTAATCTCTCCTCTGCTCCCTCCGCCCCCCGCTCCTCTCTGATTCAGAGGGGTTGGGTTAAATGCGGAAGACACATTTCAGTTGAATGGATTCAGTCGTTCAACTGACTAGGTATTTCCTTTAATTTCTCTAATACACAGAACGGGGGATGGGGAGCTTATTATTAAGGTGAAAGCAATTGGCTGTCTTCATCTTCTGATGAGTCACAACATCAAAGCACCTACTGGCTCTTCCCAAAGCAAAGAGCTGCCTGTGAATGAAAAACACGCCAGGACAACAAAAAAACACAAGGATTTCGCAAACCTGTTGGCCTTGCCTTGAAGCCTTAAGCTCTCTGAAGAATGGTTTTCTGCCAGATAGTGAAGGAATTATCTAGTGTACGTCCCAAATGGAACCATATTCTCTTTGTAGTGAAGGGCCCTGGTCTAAAGTAGTGATAGATACCTAGAGTGGGTATGATGGACCAGTACCTAGAGTGGGTATGAAGGACCGGTACCTAGAGCGGGTATGAAGGACCGGTACCTAGAGTGGGTAGGAAGTACCGGTACCTAGAGTGGGTAGGAAGTACCGGTACCTAGAGTGGGTATGAAGGACCGGTACCTAGAGTGGGTATGAAGGATAGATACCTAGAGTGGGTAGGAAGGACCGGTACCTAGAGTGGGTATGAAGGATAGATACCTAGAGTGGGTATGAAGGACCGGTACCTAGAGTGGGTATGAAGGATAGATACCTAGAGTGGGTATGAAGGATAGATACCTAGAGTGGGTATGAAGGACCGGTACCTAGAGTGGGTATGAAGGATAGATACCTACAGTGGGTATGAAGGATGGATACCTAGAGTGGGTATGAAGGACCGGTACCTAGAGTGGGTATGAAGGATAGATACCTAGAGTGGGTATGAAGGATGGGTACCTAGAGTGGGTAGGAAGGACCAGTACATAGAGTGGGTATGAAGGACCGGTACCTAGAGTGGGTATGAAGGACCAGTACATAGAGTGGGTATGAAGGACCGGTACCTAGAGTGGGTATGAAGGATAGATACCTAGAGTGGGTATGAAGGACCGGTACCTAGAGTGGGTATGAAGGATAGATACCTAGAGTGGGTAGGAAGGACCAGTACCTAGAGTGGGTATGAAGGACCGGTACCTAGAGTGGGTATGAAGGACCGGTACCTAGAGTGGGTATGAAGGACCGGTACCTAGAGTGGGTATGAAGGAACGGTACCTAGAGTGGGTATGAAGGAACGATACCTAGAGTGGGTATGAAGGACCGGTACCTAGAGTGGGTATGAAGGACCGGTACCTAGAGTGGGTATGAAGGACCGGTACCTAGAGTGGGTATGAAGGACCAGTACCTAGAGTGGGTATGAAGGATAGATACCTAGAGTGGGTATGAAGGATGGGTACCTAGAGTGGGTATGAAGGATGGGTACCTAGAGTGGGTATGAAGGATAGATACCTAGAGTGGGTATGAAGGATGGATACCTAGAGTGGGTATGAAGGATAGATACCTAGAGTGGGTATGAAGGACCAGTACCTAGAGTGGGTATGAAGGATAGATACCTAGAGTGGGTATGAAGGATGGGTACCTAGAACTCTGTTCTATAACTCTGTTTCTATAACTCTGTTTCTATAACTCTATTTCTATAACTCTGTTCTATAACTCTATACTCTGTTTCTATAACTCTGTTTCTATAACTCTGTTTCTATAACTCTGTTTCTATAACTCTGTTTCTATATCTCTGTTTCTATAACTCTGTTTCTATAACTCTGTTCTATAACTCTGTTTCTATAACTCTGTTCTATAACTCTGTTTCTATAACTCTGTTTCTATAACTCTGTTTCTATATCTCTGTTTCTATAACTCTGTTTCTATAACCCTGTTCTATAACTCTGTTTCTATAACTCTGTTCTATAACTCTGTTCTATATCTCTGTTTCTATAACTCTGTTTCTATAACTCTGTTTCTATAACTCTGTTTCTATATCTCTGTTTCTATAACTCTGTTTCTATAACTCTGTTCTATAACTTTGTTCTATATCTCTGTTTCTATAACTCTGTTTCTATAACTCTGTTTCTATATCTCTGTTTCTATAACTGTTTCTATAACTCTGTTCTATATCTCTGTTTCTATAACTCTGTTTCTATAGCTGTTTCTATAACTGTTTCTATAACTCTGTTTCTATAGCTATGTTTCTATATCTCTGTTTCTATAACTCTGTTCTATAACTCTGTTTCTATAGCTATGTTTCTATATCTCTGTTTCTATAACTCTGTACTGATGCTGGAGTCTTGTGTTTGGGAAAATCAGAGTATATCTTTAGCCTATGCCAATAGAAGATAGAATGGGTTGTTACTTTAAGTCTCTGTGTTTCTCTAAGGACATAAGAACCTGGCTTAAAGACTTAAAGTCCTTCCATCCATATTACATCAGCTGGGGAAAAGGAAGTAGGCTAGCTGTTGAACCACCCCACCTACTGTGTTATCCCACAGTGTTGGTTGCTTTACTGCAGTCACTTTGGCAATGGAAAAAAAAGACCCCAATAGCTTCATTTATCTGTGTCCCTATAGCGGGGCACAATAGCCTGTGTCTAGCATCCCTGAAGGGACAGATAGCGTGACTGTAAGGTCAACAACACATCAGTATAAAGCTAGTCTTTTATCATTCTTCCTGATGCGCTATGAGTTAGGGCAGGGAATTACCAGGGACCTCTCCATACAATATTATCACCATGTTTAGGTACCGACACGACGATACGATATGTGTTGTGAGTCTATATGTAGTGTGATTCAATACTGTGATTTTATTGCGATTCGATGTTCCAAACATATTGTTCACCATATGTCTGCTGCAGAGAGACATGAGAAAACTAGCTTTGATCAGTCATGGACATAAAAGTGCTGAATACATGTTGGCTCACTATTTTAAAAAGTTTGGGCGCAGGTACAGCCGACTAGAGCTAGCTGGCGCTACCTACAGACCAGCGCTAGGTGACGCTACCTACAGACTAGCGCTAACTGACGCTACCTACAGACTAGCGCTAACTGACGCTACCTACAGACCAGCGCTAGGTGACGCTACCTACAGACTAGCGCTAACTGACGCTACCTACAGACTAGCGCTAACTGACGCTACCTACAGACTAGCGCTAGCTGACGCTACCTACAGACCAGCGCTAGCTGACGCTACCTACAGACTAGCGCTAGCTGACGCTACCTACAGACTAGCGCTAACTGACGCTACCTACAGACTAGCGCTAACTGACGATACCTACAGACTAGCGCTAGCTGACGCTACCTACAGACCAGCGCTAGCTAACGCTACCTACAGACCAGCGCTAGCTGACGCTACCTACAGAAGCCAAAAAACTTGGAGTCAAATATCGATATACACTACATGACCACATGTGAACACCTGCTTTTCAAACAGCTCATTCCAAAATCATGGGCATTAATATGGAGTTGGTCCCCTCCCTTTGCTGCTATAACAGCCTCTGCTCTGCTGCGAAGGCTTTCCACTAGATGTTGGAACATCGCTGCGGGGACTTGCTTCCATTCAGCCACAAGAGCATTAGTGAGGTCGGGCACTGAAGTTGTTTAGAAGCCTCTTGGACCTAGACTTGTCACTCCGGTACCGCTTGCCGTGCGGTAGCAGAGAGAACAGTCTAAGACTAGGGTAGATGGAGTCTTTGACCATTTTTAGGGCCTTCCTCTGACACCACCTGGTATAGAGGTCCTGGATGGCAGGAAGCTTTGCCCCTGGTGATGTACTGGGCCGTACGCACTACCCTCTGTAGTGCCTTGCGGTCGGAGGCCGAACAGTTGCCATACCAGGCAGTGATGCAACCAGGCAGGATGCTCTCGATGGTGCAGCTGTAGAACCTTTTGAGGATCTGAGGACCCATGCCAAATCTTTTCAGTCTCCTGAGGGGGAATAGGTTTTGTCTTGTCCTCTTGTTTACTATCAGTAACATCAGTTCTCAGTACCTGTAGAACCAACTTTTGATTTGGTTTTCAACTGTGTTTCCTTCGGACTGAAAAAGGCACCCGTTGGCATCATTTAGCAGACAGACAGATGGGTGCTGATCTGTGTCTGTCTGTGTGTGTCTCTGGCTGGCACAGCCCGTCTGTACAAGCAGAGTTATTTATCAAGGTTAGCTGATGTAGTCGTGGCTAATTAACACTCCCCAGTCTCTCACTGGCACTCTCAGTTAACACCTAAAGATTACAGTACAGCATTGGCTGTCAGGAATTAGGAACAGCAAGCAATTTACCTGACTGATCTGAAAGCCAAGCACCCTCTACGTACTGCACTGATCTCGCTCTCTCTCTCTCTCTCTCTCTCTCTCTCTCTCTCTCCCTCTCTCTTTCTCTGTCTCTCTCTATCTCTCTCTCTCTCTCTCTCTCTCTCTCTCTCTCTCTCTTTCTCTGTCTGTCTCTTTGTCTGTCTGTCTCTTTCTCTGTCTCTCTCTTTCTCTGTCTCTCTCTCTCTCTGTCTCTCTCTGTCTCTCTGTCTCTCTCTCTCTTTCTCTCTTTCTTTGTCTCTCTTTCTCTGTCTCTCTCTTTCTCTCTCTCTCTCTCTCTTTCTTTGTCTCTTTCTCTGTCTTTCTCTTTCTCTCTCTCTCTCTCTCTCTATCTCTCTCTCTCTCTCTCTCCTTCTCTCTTTCTTTGTCTCTCTCTCTCTTTCTCCGTCTCTCTCTGTCTCTCTGTCTCTCTCTTTCTGTCTCTCTCTGTCTCTCTGTCTGTGGTATAGCTAAGGCAACAAGTGTTTAAATAAATTATAATCTGAGACATGTCTCTGACTTCACATCAACTCCCTGAATTAGTTTTAACTGTAAAGTATTTATCCTAACTAACATGAAGCTCTTTCTCAGTCTGTAGTTAATGAGGGATATTGTATATAAGATCACACAGCAGAGCAAACAGTGGTTTAAAGCAGTTCCAAGCTCCTCCTCGTTACGTTGGATCAGCTGTTTTAGACAGTACTGGATGTGTTTATTAAAAGCAGTTCCAAGCTCCTCCTCGTTAAGTTGGATCAGCTGTTTTAGACAGTACTGGATGTGTTTATTAAAAACAGCTCCAAGCTCCTCCTCGTTACATTGGATCAGCTGTTTTAGACAGTACTGGATGTGTTTATTAAAAACAGCTCCAAGCTCCTCCTCGTTACGTTGGATCAGCTGTTTTAGACAGTACTGGATGTGTTTATTAAAAACAGTTCCAAGCTCCTCCTCGTTACGTTGGATCAGATGTTTTAGACAGTACTGGATGTGTTTATTAAAAACAGTTCCAAGCTCCTCCTCGTTACGTTGGATCAGCTGTTTTAGACAGTACTGGATGTGTTTATTAAAAACAGTTCCAAGCTCCTCCTCGTTACGTTGAATCAGCTGTTTTAGACAGTACTGGATGTGTTTATTAAAAGCAGTTCCAAGCTCCTCCTCGTTACGTTGGATCAGCTGTTTTAGACAGTACTGGATGTGTTTATTAAAAACAGTTCCAAGCTCCTCCTCGTTACGTTGGATCAGCTGTTTTAGACAGTACTGGATGTGTTTATTTAAGACCATAACACAGATGGACAAGTGTGAAAAGGCCACTTGAGGCTACCAGTCAGGAACAGCAAGCGAGGCAGCCCTGTCTGAAGTAGAGCGTTCCTTCTATCACTAACAACTGAAGACCCAATTGAGATAATGTTCAATGTCCTACGTGGTTCCCTGAATCCCTGAATTATCACACACTATTTAGTTCAGTTCTCTGTAGGTCATTATCACTATTTAGTTCAGTTTTCTGTAGGTCATTATCACACACTATTTAGTTCAGTTCTCTGTAGGTCATTATCACTATTTAGTTCAGTTTTCTGTAGGTCATTATCACTATTTAGTTCAGTTCTCTGTATGTCATTATCACTATTTAGTTCAGTTCTCTGTATGTCATTATCACACACTATTTAGTTCAGTTCTCTGTAGGTCATTATCACTATTTAGTTCAGTTCTATGTAGGTCATTATCAGACACTATTTAGTTCAGTTCTCTGTATGTCATTATCACTATTTATGTCAGTTCTCTGTAGGTCATTATCACACACTATTTAGTTCAGTTCTCTGTAGGTCATTATCACTATTTAGGTCAGTTCTCTGTATGTCATTATCACTATTTAGGTCAGTTCTCTGTAGGTCATTATCACACACTATTTAGTCAGTTCTCTGTAGGTCATTATCACACACTATTTAGGTCAGTTCTCTGTAGGTCATTATCACACACTATTTAGGTCAGTTCTCTGTAGGTCATTATCACACACTATTTAGGTCAGTTCTTTGCACCTCATCACTGTGACATATTGTTTGTTTTGTGACACACGTCTTTCAGAGCTCTGTGTTTCCCGTGATTTAATCCTTCTGTGTTTGATAGTTTTGCCTGCCTCACTAATGACGCCTTTTGCCTATTCCCTGCCTGTACTTTAACCTATCGGATTTCCTGTTATCAACCTCTTGCCTGATCTCCTGGACTACGTTACTAGCCTTTTCCCTGCCTGTACTGTTGCCCTTTTGGACCCCCTGTGTATGACCTTCTGCCTGCCCCTGGACCCAGCTACCTGCCTCCTCCTGTGTATGACCTTCTGCCTGCCCCTGGACCCAGCTACCTGCCTCCTGTGTGTGACCTTCTGCCTGCCCCTGGACCCAGCTACCTGCCTCCTCCTGTGTATTACCTTCTGCCTGCCCCTGGACCCAGCTACCTGCCTCCTCCTGTGTATGACCTTCTGCCTGTCCCTGGACCCAGCTACCTGCCTCCTCCTGTGTATGACCTTCTGCCTGCCCCTGGACCCAGCTACCTGCCTCCTCCTGTGTATGACCTTCTGCCTGCCCCTGGACCCAGCTACCTGCCTCCTCCTGTGTATGACCTTCTGCCTGCCCCTGGACCCAGCTACCTGCCTCCTCCTGTGTATGACCTTCTGCCTGCCCCTGGACCCAGCTACCTGCCTCCTCCTGTGTATGACCTTCTGCCTGCCCCTGGACCCAGCTACCTGCCTCCTCCTGTGTATGACCTTCTGCCTGCCCCTGGACCCAGCTACCTGCCTCCTCCTGTGTATAACCTACTGCCTGCCCCTGAACCCAGCTACCTGCCTCCTCCTGTGTATGACCTTCTGCCTGCCCCTGGACCCAGCAACCTGCCTCCTCCTCTGTATGACCTTCTGCCTGCCCCTGGACCCAGCTACCTGCCTCCTCCTGTGTATGACCTTCTGCCTGCCCCTGGACCCAGCTACCTGCCTCCTCCTGTGTATGACCTTCTTCCTGCCCCTGGGCCCAGCTACCTGCCTCCTCCTGTGTATGACCTTCTGCCTGCCCCTGGGCCCAGCTACCTGCCTCCTCCTGTGTATGACCTTCTGCCTGCCCCTGGACCCAGCTACCTGCCTCCTCCTGTGTATGACCTTCTGCCTGCCCCTGGACCCTGCCACCTGCCTCCTCCTGTGGTCCTTTGCAATAAACACCTGCTGCGCCCTGTGCTTGAAACCAGCTCTCTGTCTCCCCTCGTGTTCCTTACAACTAGTGTTTAATGTGTACCACAGTGAGTAGGGAGCGATGTGAGACACAACAAGGCCTGTTCTGTTGTGTCTCTGTAGCCAGTGGTGAAAACACGTAATGCTTAACGACCTGACTGACCCTGACCACCTTAGTGCTGTTCTCACAACAACTTTACCTTGAAGACGTGACTGAACTAGCGGCCATGGACTTAGAGACCTCTCTGACACACACACACACACACACGCACGCACGCACAGACACACACACACACACACAGACACACACACACACACGCCTGCACATACACACACAGTCTTGTACAACTAAACGTGTGGGGACACACAATTGATTCCCATGCAAAGTTCTATTTTCCTTAACTCTACCCATAACCTGAAAACATAAACCTAACCCTAGCTCCTAACCCTAAACCTAATTCTAATCCTAACACTAATTCTAACCTTAACCGTAAACCCCCTAGAAATAGCAGGAAACTCTTTAAAAAAAACTCTTAAAGGAGAAGATGTTGTAGTTGTTGTATACATGACATTGTCATTCTGAACAAGATCCACAACTCAATCTGTTTCCTCCTATCCAGCTGTTCCATTCTGAACTAGATCCACAACTCAATCTGTTTCCCCCTATCCAGCGGTTCCATTCTGAACTAGATCCACAACTCAATCTGTTTCCTCCTATCCAGCTGTTCCATTCTGAACTAGATCCACAACTCAATCTGTTTCCTCCTATCCAGCTGTTCCATTCAGAACTAGATCCACAACTCAATCTGTTTCCTCCTATCCAGCTGTTCCATTCTGAACTAGATCCACAACTCAATCTGTTTCCTCCTATCCAGCTGTTCCATTCTGAACTCGATCCACAACTCAGCCTGTTTCCCCCTATCCAGCTGTTCCATTCTGAACTAGATCCACAACTCAATCTGTTTCCCTCTATCCAGCTGTTCCATTCTGAACTAGATCCACAACTCAATCTGTTTCCTCCTATCCTGCTGTTCCATTCTGAACTAGATCCACAACTCAATCTGTTTCCTCCTATCCTGCTGTTCCATTCTGAACTAGATCCACAACTCAATCTGTTTCCCCCTATCCAGCTGTTCCATTCTGAACTAGATCCACAACTCAATCTGTTTCCTCCTATCCTGCTGTTCCATTCTGAACTAGATCCACAACTCAATCTGTTTCCTCCTATCCTGCTGTTCCATTCTGAACTAGATCCACAACTCAATCTGTTTCCTCCTATCCTGCTGTTCCATTCTGAACTAGATCCACAACTCAATCTGTTTCCTCCTATCCATCGTTTCCATTCAGAACTAGATCCACAACTCAATCTGTTTCCCCCTATCCAGCTGTTCCATTCTGAACTAGATCCACAACTCAATCTGTTTCCTCCTATCCAGCTGTTCCATTCAGAACTAGATCCACAACTCAATCTGTTTCCCCCTATCCAGCTGTTCCATTCTGAACTAGATCCACAACTCAATCTGTTTCCTCCTATCCAGCTGTTCCATTCTGAACTAGATCCACAACTCAATCTGTTTCCTCCTATCCAGCTGTTCCATTCTGAACTAGATCCACAACTCAATCTGTTTCCCCCTATCCAGCTGTTCCATTCTGAACTAGATCCACAACTCAATCTGTTTCCTCCTATCCTGCTGTTCCATTCTGAACTAGATCCACAACTCAATCTGTTTCCTCCTATCCATCGTTTCCATTCAGAACTAGATCCACAACTCAATCTGTTTCCCCTATCCAGCTGTTCCATTCTGAACTAGATCCACAACTCAATCTGTTTCCCCTATCCTGCTGTTCCATTCTGAACTAGATCCACAACTCAATCTGTTTCCTCCTATCCAGCTTTTCCACTCTGAACTAGATCCACAACTCAATCTGTTTCCTCCTATCCAGCTGTTCCATTCTGAACTAGATCCACAACTCAATCTGTTTCCTCCTATCCTGCTGTTCCATTCTGAACTAGATCCACAACTCAATCTGTTTCCCCCTATCCAGCTGTTCCATTCTGAACTAGATCCACAACTCAATCTGTTTCCCCCTATCCAGCTGTTCCATTCAGAACTAGATCCACAACTCAATCTGTTTCCCCCTATCCAGCTGTTCCATTCTGAACTAGATCCACAACTCAATCTGTTTCCCCCTATCCAGCTGTTCCATTCTGAACTAGATCCACAACTCAATCTGTTTCCTCCTATCCAGCTGTTCCATTCTGAACTAGATCCACAACTCAATCTGTTTCCTCCTATCCAGCTTTTCCACTCTGAACTAGATCCACAACTCAATCTGTTTCCTCCTATCCAGCTGTTCCATTCTGAACTAGATCCACAACTCAATCTGTTTCCCCCTATCCAGCTGTTCCATTCTGAACTAGATCCACAACTCAATCTGTTTCCTCCTATCCAGCTGTTCCATTCTGAACTAGATCCACAACTCAATCTGTTTCCCCCTATCCAGCTGTTCCATTCTGAACTAGATCCACAACTCAATCTGTTTCCCCCTATCCAGCTGTTCCATTCTGAACTAGATCCACAACTCAATCTGTTTCCTCCTATCCAGCTGTTCCATTCTGAACTAGATCCACAACTCAATCTGTTTCCCCCTATCCAGCTGTTCCATTCTGAACTAGATCCACAACTCAATCTGTTTCCTCCTATCCAGCTGTTCCATTCTGAACTAGATCCACAACTCAATCTGTTTCCCCCTATCCAGCTGTTCCATTCTGAACTAGATCCACAACTCAATCTGTTTCCCCCTATCCAGCTGTTCCATTCTGAACTAGATCCACAACTCAATCTGTTTCCTCCTATCCTGCTGTTCCATTCTGAACTAGATCCACAACTCAATCTGTTTCCTCCTATCCTGCTGTTCCATTCAGAACTAGATCCACAACTCAATCTGTTTCCCCCTATCCAGCTGTTCCATTCAGAACTAGATCCACAACTCAATCTGTTTCCTCCTATCCAGCTGTTCCATTCTGAACTAGATCCACAACTCAATCTGTTTCCCCCTATCCAGCTGTTCCATTCTCTGAGTAACCTGCTGCCTGTCTCTCGAGTCGCTACAAAATGGAAGATAATGTAGTGGATAATGTTCTAAAAACCTGCATCACTATACTGAGAGATCTTCCTTTTCTAAAAGGACATATTTGGTTGTTTTTGAAGCATTTTGTCCATGTTTTTTCATAGCCCCCGTACTGCACAACAAGGGTGAGGAACTGAATCTCTGGTTGGGGGAGGCTGAAGGGAAATCCCAACAACAACACAAACTGTCTGGAGCCTTATATAACATTTACATGCCATTTACATCAGAAATAGAGATTTGGTTGTAAAAATATATTTTTTTTAATTATCCTTTAACTTCTTCAGTTGCTGTGTTGAACGTTAAGAAACTATAAGAAACTATAGTCTCTACATCATTGACTTCCTGGATCGTCTGACACGTCTTGTGAAGTGACTGACTGTGCTTAGAGAGTTGACAATGTTGTGCTTTGGAATAAAATGAGGTGACTGGTGAGTAAAGGCCATAGATATCCCATTAGACACACACCGGCTGAATCAACGTTGTTTCCACGTAATTTCAATGAAATGACTTTGAACCTAACGGAGGGAATAGACGTAGGAATTGACGTACGTGCCCGGTGGGATCTCCCTTGTCATACTTCATAACAAACAGAGAGGTATCTCTTCGTGTGGCTGCTGGGAAGAGTGTCTCTGGAGAGATGACAATACGTTATGTTAAAGCCTCGGTCAGCATTTCACTTACTTGTTTCACTTACTTGTTTCACTTACTTGTTTCAGTAACTTGTTCCTAAAAAAAATCCCCAAGAACATCTATAATGTGTCAGTGAAGAACTTGATGCAAGCTATCTCTATAGTGTGACAAAGATGACACGTCATTAAATCTATTACCAGCATTTATACCAAGGAACCGTCTGTATAGTTCTAGGTGAAAGATTTCCTGTGTCTTCAACCTGACGTGTTGATGAGGTTGTACCCTCAGGGGCGTGTGTCTTCAACCTGACGTGTTGATGAGGTTGTACCCTCAGGGGCGTGTGTCTTCAACCTGGCGTGTTGATGAGGTTGTACCCTCAGGGTCGTGTGTCTTCAACCTGGCGTGTTGATGAGGTTGAGGAGGTTGTACCCTCAGGGTAGTGTGTCTTCAACCTGGCGTGTTGATGAGGTTGTACCCTCAGGGTCGTGTGTCTTCAACCTGACGTGTTGATGAGGTTGTACCCTCAGGGTAGTGGTCTTCAACCTGGCGTGTTGATGAGGTTGATGAGGTTGTACCCTCAGGGGCGTGTGTCTTCAACCTGACGTGTTGATGAGGTTGATGAGGTTGTACCCTCAGGGTCGTGTGTCTTCAACCTGACGTGTTGAGGAGGTTGTACCCTCAGGGTCGTGTGTCTTCAACCTGACGTGTTGATGAGGTTGTACCCTCAGGGTAGTGGTCTTCAACCTGGCGTGTTGATGAGGTTGATTAGGTTGTACCCTCAGGGGCGTGTGTCTTCAACCTGACGTGTTGATGAGGTTGATGAGGTTGTACCCTCAGGGTCGTGTGTCTTCAACCTGACGTGTTGAGGAGGTTGTACCCTCAGGGGCGTGTGTCTTCAACCTGACGTGTTGAGGAGGTTGTACCCTCAGGGTCGTGTGTCTTCAACCTGACGTGTTGATGAGGTTGATGAGGTTGTACCCTCAGGGTCGTGTGTCTTCAACCTGACGTGTTGATGAGGTTGATGAGGTTGTACCCTCAGGGTCGTGTGTCTTCAACCTGACGTGTTGAGGAGGTTGTACCCTCAGGGTCGTGTGTCTTCAACCTGACGTGTTGATGAGGTTGATGAGGTTGTACCCTCAGGGTCGTGTGTCTTCAACCTGATGTGTTGATGAGGTTGATGAGGTTGTACCCTCAGGGGCGTGTGTCTTCTAAATAGTGTTCCAGTCATGACAGGGTAATGGGTCTCTGCTGCATTGTATCAGTCAACATCAGAGACAGACACGTAGTATTATGTCACTGTTAGGCTGAGTATCGGTTTAATGCATCAGAGGTCAGGGGTCGCGTTAAGAGTTCACAAATCAGCCTTTTCATAAACGCAGACCATCAAAAAAATCAGCGTTTTGAACCAGTCGGCGTTTATATTGAAAGTCAACAGTGTTTTTGTTGCTTCAATAGTGATCAGGGGCGTGCAGCTATAGTTGAATATAGTTATAATATAGTTTCATTTTCATCAGATGACAACAGAAGTGCACCACTATTTATCTGGCAGCCACACAAGTAAATGGGTTTATAATGAAAAAGCAAGTTTTTTTTGTTGCAATAAACCAATGCATGGCCATGTTTATCATAGACAGAATGTAGCCACAACCCCTGAGGAGTGAAGGGTTCTGACCCAGTCTAATCTGTCTCCTGTCTCAACCCCTGAAGAGTGAGGGGTTCTGACCCAGTCTAATCTGTCTCCTGTCTCAACCCCTGAAGAGTGAGCGGTTCTGACCCAGTCTAATCTGTCTCCTGTCTCAACCCCTGTGGAGTGAAGTGTTCTGACCCAGTCTAATCTGTCTCCTGTCTCAACCCCTGAAGAGTGAAGGGTTCTGACCCAGTCTAATCTGTCTCCTGTCTCAACCCCTGAAGAGTGAGGGGTTCTGACCCAGTCTAATCTGTCTCCTGTCTCAACCCCTGAAGAGTGAGTGGTTCTGACCCAGTCAAATCTGTCTCCTGTCTCAACCCCTGAAGAGTGAGCGGTTCTGACCCAGTCTAATCTTTCGGTTGTGGTTGTGGCAGTGTGTGTTTGTGTGTTAACTCATTAGCATGTGGGAGGTCTGTAGGAAGCAGAGGCCATTAGAGCAACGGCAGACTGGCTTGTATTAATCACACCTCAGACTCAGGCGTGTCCTGAATGTTAACACACACACACACACACACACACACACACACACACACACACACACACACACACACACACACAGAGACGCACACCACACACACAGAGACATTCACACCTCAGTCAGTCAGTCGAGGAGAGGAGAGGAGGGGAGGGGAGAGGAGAGGAGAGGAGAGGAGAGGAGAGGAGAGGAGAGGAGGGGAGAGGAGAGGAGAGGAGAGGAGAGGAGAGGAGAGGAGAGGAGAGGAGAGGAGAGGAGAGGAGAGGAGAGGATTCTGCTCAGGTTGACTCGGTCCGCCCTCCGTCTCTAGTCCTAGAAGTGCTGCTCGGCACGCGGATCTCCTGACATAGAAAATAAACGTTCATTTCCCACAGGTTTATTTTATAGAGAGAGAGATGGAACAGTGAACCCTCCTGGTCTAACTAGAAGCAGATGCTTGGCTGTGGACGACTTCCCTCTGGTCTGTTTACATTCTCCAGTCCAGCGACTCCAGACCTTTTTCTCCCTGTCTCCATCCACCTCACCTGCTGGGTCAATGGACTGCATCCCAAATTGCACACTATTCCCTTTATAGTGCACTACTTTGACCAGGATCCATGTGGTCAAAAAGTAGTTCACTATGTGATCAAAGTAGTGCACTATGAAGGGAATAAGGTGCCATCTGGGACACACATTATGTCTCTGCTGGATGTCCAGCCAGACAGCTGGAGGGAACGGGTTCTCTGGTATCAGCTCCAGCAGGGAGGGGTGTTCAGAGTCCAGAGTGTCCAGAGAACGGGCTCTGTTCCTGGGCTTCCATTACATCTGTCTCCCTCCCTGGCCTGGAGTCTCAGCCAGCTGGAGGATGTTGATCTAGCCAGCTAATGTGCTGTCTTTACCGGCCCCTGGCTGGGCTGTGTTAAACCCTCTCCTCCCTGTTCTCCTGGCTGGGCTGTAGCCAACCCTCTCCTCCCTGTTCCCCTGGCTGGGCTGTAGCCAACCCTCTCCTCCCTGTTCCCCTGGCGGGGCTGTAGCCAACCCTCTCCTCCCTGTTCTCCTGGCTGGGCTGTAGCCAACCATTAGGAGGTTGTTGTTGGGTTTTGAGTGGACGCCATGTTGAACCCACTCCTCCATGTTCCCCTGCTGTGGTTGGGGCTCAGAGGGGTTAGAGTTCAGAGGGGTTAGAGTTCAGAGGGGTTAGAGTTCAGAGGGGTTAGGGCTCAGAAGGGTTAGAGTTCAGTTAGAGTTCAGAGGGGTTAGAGTTCAGAGGGGTTAGGGCTCAGAAGGGTTAGAGTTCAGTTAGAGTTCAGAGGGGTTAGAGTTCAGAGGGGTTAGGGCTCAGAAGGGTTAGAGTTCAGTTAGAGTTCAGAGGGGTTAGAGTTCAGAGGGGTTAGGGCTCAGAGGGGTTAGAGTTCAGAGGGAGAGAGATGTGGCTGTAGTCTGTAGAGGTTAGAGCTCAGAGGGAGAGAAATGTGGCTATAGTCTGTAGAGGTTAGAGTTCAGAGGGAGAGAGATGTGGCTGTAGTCTGTAGAGGTTAGGGCTCAGAGGGAGAGAGATGTGGCTGTAGTCTGTAGAGGTTAGAGTTCAGAGGGAGAGAGATGTGGCTGTAGTCTGTAGAGGTTAGGGCTCAGAGGGAGAGAGATGTGGCTGTAGTCTGTAGAGGTTAGGTCTCAGAGGGAGAGAGATGTGGCTGTAGTCTGTAGAGGTTAGAGCTCAGAGGGATAGAAATGTGGCTATAGTCTGTAGAGGTTAGAGCTCAGAGGGAGAGAAATGTGGCTATAGTCTGTAGAGGTTAGGTCTCAGAGGGAGAGAGATGTGGCTGTAGTCTGTACAGTTTAGTGCTCAGAGGGAGAGAGATGTGGCTGTAGTCTGTAGAGGTTAGGGCTCAGAGGGAGAGAGATGTGGCTGTAGTCTGTAGAGTTTAGTGCTCAGAGGGAGAGAGATGTGGCTGTAGTCTGTAGAGTTTAGTGCTCAGAGGGAGAGAGATGTGGCTGTAGTCTGTAGAGTTTAGGTCTCAGAGGGAGAGAGATGTGGCTGTAGTCTGTAGAGGTTAGGGCTCAGAGGGAGAGAGATGTGGCTGTAGTCTGTAGAGTTTAGTGCTCAGAGGGAGAGAGATGTGGCTGTAGTCTGTAGAGGTTAGGTCTCAGAGGGAGAGAGATGTGGCTGTAGTCTGTAGAGGTTAGGGCTCAGAGGGAGAGAGATGTGGCTGTAGTCTGTAGAGGTTAGGGCTCAGAGGGAGAGAGATGTGGCTGTAGTCTGTAGAGTTTAGTGCTCAGAGGGAGAGAGATGTGGCTGTAGTCTGTAGAGGTTAGGTCTCAGAGGGAGAGAGATGTGGCTGTAGTCTGTAGAGTTTAGGTCTCAGAGGGAGAGAGATGTGGCTGTAGTCTGTAGAGTTTAGTGCTCAGAGGGAGAGAGATGTGGCTGTAGTCTGTAGAGGTTAGGTCTCAGAGGGAGAGAGATGTGGCTGTAGTCTGTAGAGGTTAGGTCTCAGAGGGAGAGAGATGTGGCTGTAGTCTGTAGAGGTTAGGGCTCAGAGGGAGAGAGATGTGGCTGTAGTCTGTAGAGTTTAGGTCTCAGAGGGAGAGAGATGTGGCTGTAGTCTGTAGAGGTTAGGTCTCAGAGGGAGAGAGATGTGGCTGTAGTCTGTAGATGTTAGGTCTCAGAGGGAGAGAGATGTGGCTGTAGTCTGTAGAGGTTAGGGCTCAGAGGGAGAGAGATGTGGCTGTAGTCTGTAGAGGTTAGGTCTCAGAGGGAGAGAGATGTGGCTGTAGTCTGTAGAGGTTAGGGCTCAGAGGGAGAGAGATGTGGCTATAGTCTGTAGAGGTTAGGTCTCAGAGGGAGAGAGATGTGGCTGTAGTCTGTAGAGGTTAGGGCTCAGAGGGAGAGAAATGTGGCTGTAGTCTGTAGAGGTTAGGTCTCAGAGGGAGAGAGATGTGGCTGTAGTCTGTAGAGGTTAGGTCTCAGAGGGAGAGAGATGTGGCTGTAGTCTGTAGAGGTTAGGTCTCAGAGGGAGAGAGATATGGCTGTAGTCTGTAGAGGTTAGGTCTCAGAGGGAGAGAGATGTGGCTGTAGTCTGTAGAGGTTAGGGCTCAGAGGGAGAGAGATGTGGCTATAGTCTGTAGAGGTTAGGTCTCAGAGGGAGAGAGATGTGGCTGTAGTCTGTAGAGGTTAGGGCTCAGAGGGAGAGAAATGTGGCTATAGTCTGTAGAGGTTAGGGCTCAGAGGGAGAGAAATGTGGCTATAGTCTGTAGAGGTTAGAGCTCAGAGGGAGAGAGATGTGGCTGTAGTCTGTAGAGGTTAGGTCTCAGAGGGAGAGAGATGTGGCTGTAGTCTGTAGAGGTTAGGTCTCAGAGGGAGAGAGATGTGGCTGTAGTCTGTAGAGGTTAGGTCTCAGAGGGAGAGAGATGTGGCTGTAGTCTGTAGAGGTTAGGGCTCAGAGGGAGAGAGATGTGGCTATAGTCTGTAGAGGTTAGGTCTCAGAGGGAGAGAGATGTGGCTGTAGTCTGTAGAGGTTAGGGCTCAGAGGGAGAGAAATGTGGCTATAGTCTGTAGAGGTTAGGGCTCAGAGGGAGAGAAATGTGGCTATAGTCTGTAGAGTTTAGGGCTCAGAGGGAGAGAAATGTGGCTATAGTCTGTAGAGGTTAGGTCTCAGAGGGAGAGAGATGTGGCTGTAGTCTGTAGAGGTTAGGTCTCAGAGGGAGAGAAATGTGGCTATAGTCTGTAGAGGTTAGGTCTCAGATGGAGAGAGATGTGGCTGTAGTCTGTAGAGGTTAGGTCTCAGAGGGAGAGAGATGTGGCTATAGTCTGTAGAGGTTAGTGCTCAGAGGGAGAGAGATGTGGCTATAGTCTGTAGAGGTTAGGTCTCAGAGGGAGAGAGATGTGGCTGTAGTCTGTAGAGGTTAGGGCTCAGAGGGAGAGAGATGTGGCTGTAGTCTGTAGAGGTTAGGGCTCAGAGGGAGAGAGATGTGGCTGTAGTCTGTAGAGGTTAGGTCTCAGAGGGAGAGAAATGTGGCTGTAGTCTGTAGAGGTTAGGTCTCAGAGGGAGAGAGATGTGGCTGTAGTCTGTAGAGGTTAGGGCTCAGAGGGAGAGAAATGTGGCTGTAGTCTGTAGAGGTTAGTGCTCAGAGGGAGAGAAATGTGGCTGTAGTCTGTAGAGTTTAGGGCTCAGAGGGAGAGAGATGTGGCTGTAGTCTGTAGAGGTTAGGTCTCAGAGGGAGAGAGATGTGGCTGTAGTCTGTAGAGGTTAGGGCTCAGAGGGAGAGAGATGTGGCTGTAGTCTGTAGAGGTTAGGGCTCAGAGGGAGAGAAATGTGGCTGTAGTCTGTAGAGGTTAGTGCTCAGAGGGAGAGAAATGTGGCTGTAGTCTGTAGAGTTTAGGGCTCAGAGGGAGAGAGATGTGGCTGTAGTCTGTAGAGGTTAGGGCTCAGAGGGAGAGAGATGTGGCTGTAGTCTGTAGAGGTTAGTGCTCAGAGGGAGAGACATGTGGCTGTAGTCTGTAGAGTTTAGTGCTCAGAGGGAGAGAGATGTGGCTGTAGTCTGTAGAGGTTAGGGCTCAGAGGGAGAGAGATGTGGCTGTAGTCTGTAGAGGTTAGTGCTCAGAGGGAGAGAAATGTGGCTGTAGTCTGTAGAGTTTAGTGCTCAGAGGGAGAGAGATGTGGCTGTAGTCTGTAGAGGTTAGGTCTCAGAGGGAGAGAGATGTGGCTGTAGTCTGTAGAGGTTAGGGCTCAGAGGGAGAGAAATGTGGCTGTAGTCTGTAGAGGTTAGGGCTCAGAGGGAGAGAGATGTGGCTGTAGTCTGTAGAGGTTAGGGCTCAGAGGGAGAGAGATGTGGCTGTAGTCTGTAGAGGTTAGTGCTCAGAGGGAGAGAAATGTGGCTGTAGTCTGTAGAGTTTAGTGCTCAGAGGGAGAGAGATGTGGCTGTAGTCTGTAGAGGTTAGGTCTCAGAGGGAGAGAGATGTGGCTGTAGTCTGTAGAGGTTAGGGCTCAGAGGGAGAGAAATGTGGCTGTAGTCTGTAGAGGTTAGGGCTCAGAGGGAGAGAGATGTGGCTGTAGTCTGTAGAGGTTAGGGCTCAGAGGGAGAGAGATGTGGCTGTAGTCTGTAGAGGTTAGGGCTCAGAGGGGTTAGAGTTCAGAGGGGTTAGAGTTCAGAGGGAGAGAGATGTGGCTGTAGTCTGTAGAGGTTAGGTCTCAGAGGGAGAGAGATGTGGCTGTAGTCTGTAGAGGTTAGGTCTCAGAGGGAGAGAGATGTGGCTGTAGTCTGTAGAGGTTAGGTCTCAGAGGGAGAGAGATGTGGCTGTAGTCTGTAGAGGTTAGGTCTCAGAGGGAGAGAGATGTGGCTGTAGTCTGTAGAGGTTAGGTCTCAGAGGGAGAGAGATGTGGCTGTAGTCTGTAGAGGTTAGGTCTCAGAGGGAGAGAGATGTGGCTGTAGTCTGTAGAGGTTAGGGCTCAGAGGGAGAGAGATGTGGCTATAGTCTGTAGAGGTTAGGTCTCAGAGGGAGAGAGATGTGGCTGTAGTCTGTAGAGGTTAGGTCTCAGAGGGAGAGAGATGTGGCTGTAGTCTGTAGAGGTTAGGTCTCAGAGGGAGAGAGATGTGGCTGTAGTCTGTAGAGGTTAGAGTTCAGAGGGAGAGAGATGTGGCTGTAGTCTGTAGAGGTTAGGGCTCAGAGGGAGAGAGATGTGGCTGTAGTCTGTAGAGGTTAGGGCTCAGAGGGAGAGAGATGTGGCTGTAGTCTGTAGAGGTTAGGTCTCAGAGGGAGAGAGATGTGGCTGTAGTCTGTAGAGGTTAGGTCTCAGAGGGAGAGAGATGTGGCTGTAGTCTGTAGAGGTTAGAGTTCAGAGGGAGAGAGATGTGGCTGTAGTCTGTAGAGGTTAGGTCTCAGAGGGAGAGAGATGTGGCTGTAGTCTGTAGAGGTTAGAGTTCAGAGGGAGAGAGATGTGGCTGTAGTCTGTAGAGGTTAGGTCTCAGAGGGAGAGAGATGTGGCTGTAGTCTGTAGAGGTTAGGGCTCAGAGGGAGAGAGATGTGGCTGTAGTCTGTAGAGGTTAGGGCTCAGAGGGAGAGAGATGTGGCTGTAGTCTGTAGAGGTTAGGGCTCAGAGGGAGAGAGATGTGGCTGTAGTCTGTAGAGGTTAGGTCTCAGAGGGAGAGAGATGTGGCTGTAGTCTGTAGAGGTTAGGTCTCAGAGGGAGAGAAATGTGGCTATAGTCTGTAGAGGTTAGTGCTCAGAGGGAGAGAAATGTGGCTATAGTCTGTAGAGGTTAGTGCTCAGAGGGAGAGAAATGTGGCTATAGTCTGTAGAGTTTAGGGCTCAGAGGGAGAGAAATGTGGCTATAGTCTGTAGAGGTTAGGTCTCAGAGGGAGAGAAATGTGGCTATAGTCTGTAGAGGTTAGGTCTCAGAGGGAGAGAAATGTGGCTATAGTCTGTAGAGGTTAGGTCTCAGAGGGAGAGAAATGTGGCTATAGTCTGTAGAGGTTAGTGCTCAGAGGGAGAGAAATGTGGCTATAGTCTGTAGAGGTTAGTGCTCAGAGGGAGAGAAATGTGGCTATAGTCTGTAGAGTTTAGGGCTCAGAGGGAGAGAAATGTGGCTATAGTCTGTAGAGGTTAGGTCTCAGAGGGAGAGAAATGTGGCTATAGTCTGTAGAGGTTAGGTCTCAGAGGGAGAGAAATGTGGCTATAGTCTGTAGAGGTTAGGGGTCAGAGGGAGAGAAATGTGGCTGTAGTCTGTAGAGGTTAGGGCTCAGAGGGAGAGAAATGTGGCTGTAGTCTGTAGAGGTTAGGTCTCAGAGGGAGAGAGATGTGGCTGTAGTCTGTAGAGGTTAGGGCTCAGAGGGAGAGAAATGTGGCTGTAGTCTGTAGAGGTTAGTGCTCAGAGGGAGAGAAATGTGGCTGTAGTCTGTAGAGTTTAGGGCTCAGAGGGAGAGAGATGTGGCTGTAGTCTGTAGAGGTTAGGTCTCAGAGGGAGAGAGATGTGGCTGTAGTCTGTAGAGGTTAGGGCTCAGAGGGAGAGAGATGTGGCTGTAGTCTGTAGAGGTTAGGGCTCAGAGGGAGAGAAATGTGGCTGTAGTCTGTAGAGGTTAGTGCTCAGAGGGAGAGAAATGTGGCTGTAGTCTGTAGAGTTTAGGGCTCAGAGGGAGAGAGATGTGGCTGTAGTCTGTAGAGGTTAGGGCTCAGAGGGAGAGAGATGTGGCTGTAGTCTGTAGAGGTTAGTGCTCAGAGGGAGAGAAATGTGGCTGTAGTCTGTAGAGTTTAGTGCTCAGAGGGAGAGAGATGTGGCTGTAGTCTGTAGAGGTTAGGGCTCAGAGGGAGAGAGATGTGGCTGTAGTCTGTAGAGGTTAGTGCTCAGAGGGAGAGAAATGTGGCTGTAGTCTGTAGAGTTTAGTGCTCAGAGGGAGAGAGATGTGGCTGTAGTCTGTAGAGGTTAGGTCTCAGAGGGAGAGAGATGTGGCTGTAGTCTGTAGAGGTTAGGGCTCAGAGGGAGAGAAATGTGGCTGTAGTCTGTAGAGGTTAGGGCTCAGAGGGAGAGAGATGTGGCTGTAGTCTGTAGAGGTTAGGGCTCAGAGGGAGAGAGATGTGGCTGTAGTCTGTAGAGGTTAGTGCTCAGAGGGAGAGAAATGTGGCTGTAGTCTGTAGAGTTTAGTGCTCAGAGGGAGAGAGATGTGGCTGTAGTCTGTAGAGGTTAGGTCTCAGAGGGAGAGAGATGTGGCTGTAGTCTGTAGAGGTTAGGGCTCAAAGGGAGAGAAATGTGGCTGTAGTCTGTAGAGGTTAGGGCTCAGAGGGAGAGAGATGTGGCTGTAGTCTGTAGAGGTTAGGGCTCAGAGGGAGAGAGATGTGGCTGTAGTCTGTAGAGGTTAGGGCTCAGAGGGGTTAGAGTTCAGAGGGGTTAGAGTTCAGAGGGAGAGAGATGTGGCTGTAGTCTGTAGAGGTTAGGTCTCAGAGGGAGAGAGATGTGGCTGTAGTCTGTAGAGGTTAGGTCTCAGAGGGAGAGAGATGTGGCTGTAGTCTGTAGAGGTTAGGTCTCAGAGGGAGAGAGATGTGGCTGTAGTCTGTAGAGGTTAGGTCTCAGAGGGAGAGAGATGTGGCTGTAGTCTGTAGAGGTTAGGTCTCAGAGGGAGAGAGATGTGGCTGTAGTCTGTAGAGGTTAGGTCTCAGAGGGAGAGAGATGTGGCTGTAGTCTGTAGAGGTTAGGGCTCAGAGGGAGAGAGATGTGGCTATAGTCTGTAGAGGTTAGGTCTCAGAGGGAGAGAGATGTGGCTGTAGTCTGTAGAGGTTAGGTCTCAGAGGGAGAGAGATGTGGCTGTAGTCTGTAGAGGTTAGGTCTCAGAGGGAGAGAGATGTGGCTGTAGTCTGTAGAGGTTAGAGTTCAGAGGGAGAGAGATGTGGCTGTAGTCTGTAGAGGTTAGAGTTCAGAGGGAGAGAGATGTGGCTGTAGTCTGTAGAGGTTAGGTCTCAGAGGGAGAGAGATGTGGCTGTAGTCTGTAGAGGTTAGAGTTCAGAGGGAGAGAGATGTGGCTGTAGTCTGTAGAGGTTAGGGCTCAGAGGGAGAGAGATGTGGCTGTAGTCTGTAGAGGTTAGGGCTCAGAGGGAGAGAGATGTGGCTGTAGTCTGTAGAGGTTAGGGCTCAGAGGGAGAGAGATGTGGCTATAGTCTGTAGAGGTTAGGGCTCAGAGGGAGAGAGATGTGGCTATAGTCTGTAGAGTTTAGGTCTCAGAGGGAGAGAGATGTGGCTATAGTCTGTAGAGGTTAGGTCTCAGAGGGAGAGAGATGTGGCTATAGTCTGTAGAGTTTAGGTCTCAGAGGGAGAGAGATGTGGCTATAGTCTGTAGAGGTTAGGTCTCAGAGGGAGAGAGATGTGGCTGTAGTCTGTAGAGGTTAGGTCTCAGAGGGAGAGAGATGTGGCTATAGTCTGTAGAGGTTAGAGTTCAGAGGGAGAGAGATGTGGCTGTAGTCTGTAGAGGTTAGAGTTCAGAGGGAGAGAGATGTGGCTGTAGTCTGTAGAGGTTAGAGTTCAGAGGGAGAGAGATGTGGCTGTAGTCTGTAGAGGTTAGAGTTCAGAGGGAGAGAGATGTGGCTGTAGTCTGTAGAGGTTAGAGTTCAGAGGGAGAGAAATGTGGCTATAGTCTGTAGAGGTTAGGTCTCAGAGGGAGAGAGATGTGGCTGTAGTCTGTAGAGGTTAGGTCTCAGAGGGAGAGAGATGTGGCTATAGTCTGTAGAGGTTAGGTCTCAGAGGGAGAGAGATGTGGCTGTAGTCTGTAGAGGTTAGAGTTCAGAGGGAGAGAGATCTGGCTGTAGTCTGTAGAGGTTAGAGTTCAGAGGGAGAGAGATGTGGCTGTAGTCTGTAGAGGTTAGGGCTCAGAGGGAGAGAAATGTGGCTATAGTCTGTAGAGGTTAGGTCTCAGAGGGAGAGAGATGTGGCTGTAGTCTGTAGAGGTTAGGGCTCAGAGGGAGAGAGATGTGGCTGTAGTCTGTAGAGGTTAGGTCTCAGAGGGAGAGAGATGTGGCTATAGTCTGTAGAGGTTAGGTCTCAGAGGGAGAGAGATGTGGCTGTAGTCTGTAGAGGTTAGGTCTCAGAGGGAGAGAGATGTGGCTGTAGTCTGTAGAGGTTAGGGCTCAGAGGGAGAGAGATGTGGCTGTAGTCTGTAGAGTTTAGTGCTCAGAGGGAGAGAGATGTGGCTGTAGTCTGTAGAGGTTAGGGCTCAGAGGGAGAGAAATGTGGCTATAGTCTGTAGAGGTTAGGTCTCAGAGGGAGAGAGATGTGGCTGTAGTCTGTAGAGGTTAGGGCTCAGAGGGAGAGAGATGTGGCTGTAGTCTGTAGAGGTTAGGTCTCAGAGGGAGAGAGATGTGGCTATAGTCTGTAGAGGTTAGGTCTCAGAGGGAGAGAGATGTGGCTATAGTCTGTAGAGGTTAGGGCTCAGAGGGAGAGAAATGTGGCTGTAGTCTGTAGAGGTTAGGGCTCAGAGGGAGAGAGATGTGGCTATAGTCTGTAGAGGTTAGGTCTCAGAGGGAGATAGATGTGGCTGTAGTCTGTAGAGGTTAGGTCTCAGAGGGAGAGAGATGTGGCTGTAGTCTGTAGAGGTTAGGGCTCAGAGGGAGAGAGATGTGGCTGTAGTCTGTAGAGGTTAGGTCTCAGAGGGAGAGAGATGTGGCTGTAGTCTGTAGAGGTTAGGGCTCAGAGGGAGAGAGATGTGGCTGTAGTCTGTAGAGGTTAGGGCTCAGAGGGAGAGAAATGTGGCTGTAGTCTGTAGAGGTTAGGTCTCAGAGGGAGAGAGATGTGGCTGTAGTCTGTAGAGGTTAGGTCTCAGAGGGAGAGAAATGTGGCTATAGTCTGTAGAGGTTAGTGCTCAGAGGGAGAGAAATGTGGCTATAGTCTGTAGAGGTTAGTGCTCAGAGGGAGAGAAATGTGGCTATAGTCTGTAGAGTTTAGGGCTCAGAGGGAGAGAAATGTGGCTATAGTCTGTAGAGGTTAGGTCTCAGAGGGAGAGAAATGTGGCTATAGTCTGTAGAGGTTAGGTCTCAGCGGGAGAGAAATGTGGCTATAGTCTGTAGAGGTTAGGTCTCAGAGGGAGAGAAATGTGGCTATAGTCTGTAGAGGTTAGTGCTCAGAGGGAGAGAAATGTGGCTATAGTCTGTAGAGGTTAGTGCTCAGAGGGAGAGAAATGTGGCTATAGTCTGTAGAGTTTAGGGCTCAGAGGGAGAGAAATGTGGCTATAGTCTGTAGAGGTTAGGTCTCAGAGGGAGAGAAATGTGGCTATAGTCTGTAGAGGTTAGGTCTCAGAGGGAGAGAAATGTGGCTATAGTCTGTAGAGGTTAGGGCTCAGAGGGAGAGAAATGTGGCTGTAGTCTGTAGAGGTTAGGGCTCAGAGGGAGAGAAATGTGGCTGTAGTCTGTAGAGTTTAGGGCTCAGAGGGAGAGAAATGTGGCTGTAGTCTGTAGAGTTTAGGGCTCAGAGGGAGAGAGATGTGGCTATAGTCTGTAGAGTTTAGGGCTCAGAGGGAGAGAGATGTGGCTATAGTCTGTAGAGGTTAGTGCTCAGAGGGAGAGAAATGTGGCTATAGTCTGTAGAGTTTAGGTCTCAGAGGGAGAGAGATGTGGCTGTAGTCTGTAGAGGTTAGGTCTCAGAGGGAGAGAGATGTGGCTGTAGTCTGTAGAGGTTAGAGTTCAGAGGGAGAGAGATGTGGCTGTAGTCTGTAGAGGTTAGGTCTCAGAGGGAGAGAGATGTGGCTGTAGTCTGTAGAGGTTAGAGTTCAGAGGGAGAGAGATGTGGCTATAGTCTGTAGAGGTTAGGGCTCAGAGGGAGAGAGATGTGGCTGTAGTCTGTAGAGGTTAGGGCTCAGAGGGAGAGAAATGTGGCTGTAGTCTGTAGAGGTTAGGGCTCAGAGGGAGAGAGATGTGGCTGTAGTCTGTAGAGGTTAGGGCTCAGAGGGAGAGAGATGTGGCTGTAGTCTGTAGAGGTTAGGTCTCAGAGGGAGAGAAATGTGGCTGTAGTCTGTAGAGGTTAGGTCTCAGAGGGAGAGAGATGTGGCTGTAGTCTGTAGAGGTTAGGGCTCAGAGGGAGAGAAATGTGGCTGTAGTCTGTAGAGGTTAGTGCTCAGAGGGAGAGAAATGTGGCTGTAGTCTGTAGAGTTTAGGGCTCAGAGGGAGAGAGATGTGGCTGTAGTCTGTAGAGGTTAGGTCTCAGAGGGAGAGAGATGTGGCTGTAGTCTGTAGAGGTTAGGGCTCAGAGGGAGAGAGATGTGGCTGTAGTCTGTAGAGGTTAGGGCTCAGAGGGAGAGAAATGTGGCTGTAGTCTGTAGAGGTTAGTGCTCAGAGGGAGAGAAATGTGGCTGTAGTCTGTAGAGTTTAGGGCTCAGAGGGAGAGAGATGTGGCTGTAGTCTGTAGAGGTTAGGGCTCAGAGGGAGAGAGATGTGGCTGTAGTCTGTAGAGGTTAGTGCTCAGAGTGAGAGAAATGTGGCTGTAGTCTGTAGAGTTTAGTGCTCAGAGGGAGAGAGATGTGGCTGTAGTCTGTAGAGGTTAGGGCTCAGAGGGAGAGAGATGTGGCTGTAGTCTGTAGAGGTTAGTGCTCAGAGGGAGAGAAATGTGGCTGTAGTCTGTAGAGTTTAGTGCTCAGAGGGAGAGAAATGTGGCTATAGTCTGTAGAGTTTAGGTCTCAGAGGGAGAGAGATGTGGCTGTAGTCTGTAGAGGTTAGGTCTCAGAGGGAGAGAGATGTGGCTGTAGTCTGTAGAGGTTAGAGTTCAGAGGGAGAGAGATGTGGCTGTAGTCTGTAGAGGTTAGGTCTCAGAGGGAGAGAGATGTGGCTGTAGTCTGTAGAGGTTAGAGTTCAGAGGGAGAGAGATGTGGCTATAGTCTGTAGAGGTTAGTGCTCAGAGGGAGAGAAATGTGGCTATAGTCTGTAGAGTTTAGGTCTCAGAGGGAGAGAGATGTGGCTGTAGTCTGTAGAGGTTAGGTCTCAGAGGGAGAGAGATGTGGCTGTAGTCTGTAGAGGTTAGAGTTCAGAGGGAGAGAGATGTGGCTGTAGTCTGTAGAGGTTAGGTCTCAGAGGGAGAGAGATGTGGCTGTAGTCTGTAGAGGTTAGAGTTCAGAGGGAGAGAGATGTGGCTATAGTCTGTAGAGGTTAGGGCTCAGAGGGAGAGAAATGTGGCTGTAGTCTGTAGAGGTTAGTGCTCAGAGGGAGAGAAATGTGGCTGTAGTCTGTAGAGTTTAGGGCTCAGAGGGAGAGAGATGTGGCTGTAGTCTGTAGAGGTTAGGTCTCAGAGGGAGAGAGATGTGGCTGTAGTCTGTAGAGTTTAGGGCTCAGAGGGAGAGAGATGTGGCTGTAGTCTGTAGAGGTTAGGGCTCAGAGGGAGAGAAATGTGGCTGTAGTCTGTAGAGGTTAGTGCTCAGAGGGAGAGAAATGTGGCTGTAGTCTGTAGAGTTTAGGGCTCAGAGGGAGAGAGATGTGGCTGTAGTCTGTAGAGGTTAGGGCTCAGAGGGAGAGAGATGTGGCTGTAGTCTGTAGAGGTTAGTGCTCAGAGGGAGAGAAATGTGGCTGTAGTCTGTAGAGTTTAGTGCTCAGAGGGAGAGAGATGTGGCTGTAGTCTGTAGAGGTTAGGGCTCAGAGGGAGAGAGATGTGGCTGTAGTCTGTAGAGGTTAGTGCTCAGAGGGAGAGAAATGTGGCTGTAGTCTGTAGAGTTTAGTGCTCAGAGGGAGAGAAATGTGGCTATAGTCTGTAGAGTTTAGGTCTCAGAGGGAGAGAGATGTGGCTGTAGTCTGTAGAGGTTAGGTCTCAGAGGGAGAGAGATGTGGCTGTAGTCTGTAGAGGTTAGAGTTCAGAGGGAGAGAGATGTGGCTGTAGTCTGTAGAGGTTAGGTCTCAGAGGGAGAGAGATGTGGCTGTAGTCTGTAGAGGTTAGAGTTCAGAGGGAGAGAGATGTGGCTATAGTCTGTAGAGGTTAGGGCTCAGAGGGAGAGAGATGTGGCTGTAGTCTGTAGAGGTTAGGGCTCAGAGGGAGAGAAATGTGGCTGTAGTCTGTAGAGGTTAGGGCTCAGAGGGAGAGAGATGTGGCTGTAGTCTGTAGAGGTTAGGGCTCAGAGGGAGAGAGATGTGGCTGTAGTCTGTAGAGTTTAGAGTTCAGAGGGAGAGAGATGTGGCTGTAGTCTGTAGAGGTTAGGTCTCAGAGGGAGAGAGATGTGGCTGTAGTCTGTAGAGGTTAGAGTTCAGAGGGAGAGAGATGTGGCTATAGTCTGTAGAGGTTAGGGCTCAGAGGGAGAGAGATGTGGCTATAGTCTGTAGAGGTTAGGGCTCAGAGGGAGAGAGATGTGGCTGTAGTCTGTAGAGGTTAGTGCTCAGAGGGAGAGAGATGTGGCTGTAGTCTGTAGAGGTTAGGGCTCAGAGGGAGAGAGATGTGGCTGTAGTCTGTAGAGGTTAGTGCTCAGAGGGAGAGAAATGTGGCTGTAGTCTGTAGAGTTTAGTGCTCAGAGGGAGAGAAATGTGGCTATAGTCTGTAGAGTTTAGGTCTCAGAGGGAGAGAGATGTGGCTGTAGTCTGTAGAGGTTAGGTCTCAGAGGGAGAGAGATGTGGCTGTAGTCTGTAGAGGTTAGAGTTCAGAGGGAGAGAGATGTGGCTATATTCTGTAGAGGTTAGGGCTCAGAGGGAGAGAGATGTGGCTGTAGTCTGTAGAGGTTAGGGCTCAGAGGGAGAGAAATGTGGCTGTAGTCTGTAGAGGTTAGGGCTCAGAGGGAGAGAGATGTGGCTGTAGTCTGTAGAGGTTAGTGCTCAGAGGGAGAGAGATGTGGCTGTAGTCTGTAGAGGTTAGTTCTCAGAGGGAGAGAAATGTGGCTGTAGTCTGTAGAGGTTAGAGTTCAGAGGGAGAGAGATGTGGCTATAGTCTGTAGAGGTTAGGGCTCAGAGGGAGAGAGATGTGGCTGTAGTCTGTAGAGGTTAGTGCTCAGAGGGAGAGAAATGTGGCTGTAGTCTGTAGAGGTTAGGGCTCAGAGGGAGAGAGATGTGGCTGTAGTCTGTAGAGGTTAGTGCTCAGAGGGAGAGAAATGTGGCTGTAGTCTGTAGAGGTTAGTGCTCAGAGGGAGAGAAATGTGGCTGTAGTCTGTAGAGTTTAGTGCTCAGGGGGAGAGAAATGTGGCTATAGTCTGTAGAGTTTAGGTCTCAGAGGGAGAGAGATGTGGCTGTAGTCTGTAGAGGTTAGGTCTCAGAGGGAGAGAGATGTGGCTGTAGTCTGTAGAGGTTAGAGTTCAGAGGGAGAGAGATGTGGCTGTAGTCTGTAGAGGTTAGGTCTCAGAGGGAGAGAGATGTGGCTGTAGTCTGTAGAGGTTAGAGTTCAGAGGGAGAGAGATGTGGCTATAGTCTGTAGAGGTTAGGGCTCAGAGGGAGAGAGATGTGGCTGTAGTCTGTAGAGGTTAGGGCTCAGAGGGAGAGAAATGTGGCTGTAGTCTGTAGAGGTTAGGGCTCAGAGGGAGAGAGATGTGGCTGTAGTCTGTAGAGGTTAGGGCTCAGAGGGAGAGAGATGTGGCTGTAGTCTGTAGAGGTTAGGTCTCAGAGGGAGAGAAATGTGGCTGTAGTCTGTAGAGGTTAGGTCTCAGAGGGAGAGAGATGTGGCTGTAGTCTGTAGAGGTTAGGGCTCAGAGGGAGAGAAATGTGGCTGTAGTCTGTAGAGGTTAGTGCTCAGAGGGAGAGAAATGTGGCTGTAGTCTGTAGAGTTTAGGGCTCAGAGGGAGAGAGATGTGGCTGTAGTCTGTAGAGGTTAGGTCTCAGAGGGAGAGAGATGTGGCTGTAGTCTGTAGAGGTTAGGGCTCAGAGGGAGAGAGATGTGGCTGTAGTCTGTAGAGGTTAGGGCTCAGAGGGAGAGAAATGTGGCTGTAGTCTGTAGAGGTTAGTGCTCAGAGGGAGAGAAATGTGGCTGTAGTCTGTAGAGTTTAGGGCTCAGAGGGAGAGAGATGTGGCTGTAGTCTGTAGAGGTTAGGGCTCAGAGGGAGAGAGATGTGGCTGTAGTCTGTAGAGGTTAGTGCTCAGAGGGAGAGAAATGTGGCTGTAGTCTGTAGAGTTTAGTGCTCAGAGGGAGAGAGATGTGGCTGTAGTCTGTAGAGGTTAGGGCTCAGAGGGAGAGAGATGTGGCTGTAGTCTGTAGAGGTTAGTGCTCAGAGGGAGAGAAATGTGGCTGTAGTCTGTAGAGTTTAGTGCTCAGAGGGAGAGAGATGTGGCTGTAGTCTGTAGAGGTTAGGGCTCAGAGGGAGAGAGATGTGGCTGTAGTCTGTAGAGGTTAGGGCTCAGAGGGAGAGAGATGTGGCTGTAGTCTGTAGAGGTTAGGGCTCAGAGGGGTTAGAGTTCAGAGGGGTTAGAGTTCAGAGGGAGAGAGATGTGGCTGTAGTCTGTAGAGGTTAGGTCTCAGAGGGAGAGAGATGTGGCTGTAGTCTGTAGAGGTTAGGTCTCAGAGGGAGAGAGATGTGGCTGTAGTCTGTAGAGGTTAGGGCTCAGAGGGAGAGAGATGTGGCTGTAGTCTGTAGAGGTTAGGGCTCAGAGGGAGAGAGATGTGGCTGTAGTCTGTAGAGGTTAGGTCTCAGAGGGAGAGAAATGTGGCTGTAGTCTGTAGAGGTTAGGTCTCAGAGGGAGAGAGATGTGGCTGTAGTCTGTAGAGGTTAGGGCTCAGAGGGAGAGAAATGTGGCTGTAGTCTGTAGAGGTTAGTGCTCAGAGGGAGAGAAATGTGGCTGTAGTCTGTAGAGTTTAGGGCTCAGAGGGAGAGAGATGTGGCTGTAGTCTGTAGAGGTTAGGGCTCAGAGGGAGAGAGATGTGGCTGTAGTCTGTAGAGGTTAGGGCTCAGAGGGAGAGAGATGTGGCTGTAGTCTGTAGAGGTTAGGGCTCAGAGGGGTTAGAGTTCAGAGGGGTTAGAGTTCAGAGGGAGAGAGATGTGGCTGTAGTCTGTAGAGGTTAGGTCTCAGAGGGAGAGAGATGTGGCTGTAGTCTGTAGAGGTTAGGTCTCAGAGGGAGAGAGATGTGGCTGTAGTCTGTAGAGGTTAGGTCTCAGAGGGAGAGAGATGTGGCTGTAGTCTGTAGAGGTTAGGTCTCAGAGGGAGAGAGATGTGGCTGTAGTCTGTAGAGGTTAGGGCTCAGAGGGAGAGAGATGTGGCTGTAGTCTGTAGAGGTTAGGTCTCAGAGGGAGAGAAATGTGGCTGTAGTCTGTAGAGGTTAGGTCTCAGAGGGAGAGAGATGTGGCTGTAGTCTGTAGAGGTTAGGGCTCAGAGGGAGAGAAATGTGGCTGTAGTCTGTAGAGGTTAGTGCTCAGAGGGAGAGAAATGTGGCTGTAGTCTGTAGAGTTTAGGGCTCAGAGGGAGAGAGATGTGGCTGTAGTCTGTAGAGGTTAGGTCTCAGAGGGAGAGAGATGTGGCTGTAGTCTGTAGAGGTTAGGGCTCAGAGGGAGAGAGATGTGGCTGTAGTCTGTAGAGGTTAGGGCTCAGAGGGAGAGAAATGTGGCTGTAGTCTGTAGAGGTTAGTGCTCAGAGGGAGAGAAATGTGGCTGTAGTCTGTAGAGTTTAGGGCTCAGAGGGAGAGAGATGTGGCTGTAGTCTGTAGAGGTTAGGGCTCAGAGGGAGAGAGATGTGGCTGTAGTCTGTAGAGGTTAGTGCTCAGAGAGAGAGAAATGTGGCTGTAGTCTGTAGAGTTTAGTGCTCAGAGGGAGAGAGATGTGGCTGTAGTCTGTAGAGGTTAGGTCTCAGAGGGAGAGAGATGTGGCTGTAGTCTGTAGAGGTTAGGGCTCAGAGGGAGAGAAATGTGGCTGTAGTCTGTAGAGGTTAGGGCTCAGAGGGAGAGAGATGTGGCTGTAGTCTGTAGAGGTTAGGGCTCAGAGGGAGAGAGATGTGGCTGTAGTCTGTAGAGGTTAGTGCTCAGAGGGAGAGAAATGTGGCTGTAGTCTGTAGAGTTTAGTGCTCAGAGGGAGAGAGATGTGGCTGTAGTCTGTAGAGGTTAGGTCTCAGAGGGAGAGAGATGTGGCTGTAGTCTGTAGAGGTTAGGGCTCAGAGGGAGAGAAATGTGGCTGTAGTCTGTAGAGGTTAGGGCTCAGAGGGAGAGAGATGTGGCTGTAGTCTGTAGAGGTTAGGGCTCAGAGGGAGAGAGATGTGGCTGTAGTCTGTAGAGGTTAGGGCTCAGAGGGGTTAGAGTTCAGAGGGGTTAGAGTTCAGAGGGAGAGAGATGTGGCTGTAGTCTGTAGAGGTTAGGTCTCAGAGGGAGAGAGATGTGGCTGTAGTCTGTAGAGGTTAGGTCTCAGAGGGAGAGAGATGTGGCTGTAGTCTGTAGAGGTTAGGGCTCAGAGGGAGAGAGATGTGGCTATAGTCTGTAGAGGTTAGGTCTCAGAGGGAGAGAGATGTGGCTGTAGTCTGTAGAGGTTAGGTCTCAGAGGGAGAGAGATGTGGCTGTAGTCTGTAGAGGTTAGGTCTCAGAGGGGGAGAGATGTGGCTGTAGTCTGTAGAGGTTAGAGTTCAGAGGGAGAGAGATGTGGCTGTAGTCTGTAGAGGTTAGGGCTCAGAGGGAGAGAGATGTGGCTGTAGTCTGTAGAGGTTAGGGCTCAGAGGGAGAGAGATGTGGCTATAGTCTGTAGAGGTTAGGTCTCAGAGGGAGAGAGATGTGGCTGTAGTCTGTAGAGGTTAGGTCTCAGAGGGAGAGAGATGTGGCTGTAGTCTGTAGAGGTTAGAGTTCAGAGGGAGAGAGATGTGGCTGTAGTCTGTAGAGGTTAGGTCTCAGAGGGAGAGAGATGTGGCTGTAGTCTGTAGAGGTTAGAGTTCAGAGGGAGAGAGATGTGGCTGTAGTCTGTAGAGGTTAGGGCTCAGAGGGAGAGAGATGTGGCTGTAGTCTGTAGAGGTTAGGGCTCAGAGGGAGAGAGATGTGGCTGTAGTCTGTAGAGGTTAGGGCTCAGAGGGAGAGAGATGTGGCTGTAGTCTGTAGAGGTTAGGGCTCAGAGGGAGAGAGATGTGGCTGTAGTCTGTAGAGGTTAGGGCTCAGAGGGAGAGAGATGTGGCTGTAGTCTGTAGAGGTTAGGGCTCAGAGGGAGAGAGATGTGGCTGTAGTCTGTAGAGGTTAGGGCTCAGAGGGAGAGAGATGTGGCTATAGTCTGTAGAGGTTAGGTCTCAGAGGGAGAGAGATGTGGCTGTAGTCTGTAGAGGTTAGGTCTCAGAGGGAGAGAGATGTGGCTATAGTCTGTAGAGGTTAGGTCTCAGAGGGAGAGAGATGTGGCTATAGTCTGTAGAGTTTAGGTCTCAGAGGGAGAGAGATGTGGCTATAGTCTGTAGAGGTTAGGTCTCAGAGGGAGAGAGATGTGGCTATAGTCTGTAGAGTTTAGGTCTCAGAGGGAGAGAGATGTGGCTATAGTCTGTAGAGGTTAGGTCTCAGAGGGAGAGAGATGTGGCTGTAGTCTGTAGAGGTTAGGTCTCAGAGGGAGAGAGATGTGGCTGTAGTCTGTAGAGGTTAGAGTTCAGAGGGAGAGAGATGTGGCTGTAGTCTGTAGAGGTTAGAGTTCAGAGGGAGAGAGATGTGGCTGTAGTCTGTAGAGGTTAGGTCTCAGAGGGAGAGAGATGTGGCTGTAGTCTGTAGAGGTTAGAGTTCAGAGGGAGAGAGATGTGGCTGTAGTCTGTAGAGGTTAGGTCTCAGAGGGAGAGAGATGTGGCTGTAGTCTGTAGAGGTTAGAGTTCAGAGGGAGAGAGATGTGGCTGTAGTCTGTAGAGGTTAGAGTTCAGAGGGAGAGAGATGTGGCTGTAGTCTGTAGAGGTTAGAGTTCAGAGGGAGAGAGATGTGGCTGTAGTCTGTAGAGGTTAGGTCTCAGAGGGAGAGAGATGTGGCTGTAGTCTGTAGAGGTTAGAGTTCAGAGGGAGAGAGATGTGGCTGTAGTCTGTAGAGGTTAGGTCTCAGAGGGAGAGAGATGTGGCTGTAGTCTGTAGAGGTTAGAGTTCAGAGGGAGAGAGATGTGGCTGTAGTCTGTAGAGGTTAGGGCTCAGAGGGAGAGAGATGTGGCTGTAGTCTGTAGAGGTTAGTGCTCAGAGGGAGAGAGATGTGGCTGTAGTCTGTAGAGGTTAGAGTTCAGAGGGAGAGAGATGTGGCTGTAGTCTGTAGAGGTTAGGGCTCAGAGGGAGAGAGATGTGGCTGTAGTCTGTAGAGGTTAGGGCTCAGAGGGAGAGAAATGTGGCTGTAGTCTGTAGAGGTTAGTGCTCAGAGGGAGAGAAATGTGGCTGTAGTCTGTAGAGTTTAGGGCTCAGAGGGAGAGAGATGTGGCTGTAGTCTGTAGAGGTTAGGGCTCAGAGGGAGAGAGATGTGGCTGTAGTCTGTAGAGGTTAGTGCTCAGAGGGAGAGAAATGTGGCTGTAGTCTGTAGAGTTTAGTGCTCAGAGGGAGAGAGATGTGGCTGTAGTCTGTAGAGGTTAGGGCTCAGAGGGAGAGAGATGTGGCTGTAGTCTGTAGAGGTTAGTGCTCAGAGGGAGAGAAATGTGGCTGTAGTCTGTAGAGTTTAGTGCTCAGAGGGAGAGAAATGTGGCTATAGTCTGTAGAGTTTAGGTCTCAGAGGGAGAGAGATGTGGCTGTAGTCTGTAGAGGTTAGGTCTCAGAGGGAGAGAGATGTGGCTGTAGTCTGTAGAGGTTAGAGTTCAGAGGGAGAGAGATGTGGCTGTAGTCTGTAGAGGTTAGGTCTCAGAGGGAGAGAGATGTGGCTGTAGTCTGTAGAGGTTAGAGTTCAGAGGGAGAGAGATGTGGCTATAGTCTGTAGAGGTTAGGGCTCAGAGGGAGAGAGATGTGGCTGTAGTCTGTAGAGGTTAGGGCTCAGAGGGAGAGAAATGTGGCTGTAGTCTGTAGAGGTTAGGGCTCAGAGGGAGAGAGATGTGGCTGTAGTCTGTAGAGGTTAGGGCTCAGAGGGAGAGAGATGTGGCTGTAGTCTGTAGAGGTTAGGTCTCAGAGGGAGAGAAATGTGGCTGTAGTCTGTAGAGGTTAGGTCTCAGAGGGAGAGAGATGTGGCTGTAGTCTGTAGAGGTTAGGGCTCAGAGGGAGAGAAATGTGGCTGTAGTCTGTAGAGGTTAGTGCTCAGAGGGAGAGAAATGTGGCTGTAGTCTGTAGAGTTTAGGGCTCAGAGGGAGAGAGATGTGGCTGTAGTCTGTAGAGGTTAGGTCTCAGAGGGAGAGAGATGTGGCTGTAGTCTGTAGAGGTTAGGGCTCAGAGGGAGAGAGATGTGGCTGTAGTCTGTAGAGGTTAGGGCTCAGAGGGAGAGAGATGTGGCTGTAGTCTGTAGAGGTTAGGTCTCAGAGGGAGAGAAATGTGGCTGTAGTCTGTAGAGGTTAGGTCTCAGAGGGAGAGAGATGTGGCTGTAGTCTGTAGAGGTTAGGGCTCAGAGGGAGAGAAATGTGGCTGTAGTCTGTAGAGGTTAGTGCTCAGAGGGAGAGAAATGTGGCTGTAGTCTGTAGAGTTTAGGGCTCAGAGGGAGAGAGATGTGGCTGTAGTCTGTAGAGGTTAGGTCTCAGAGGGAGAGAGATGTGGCTGTAGTCTGTAGAGGTTAGGGCTCAGAGGGAGAGAGATGTGGCTGTAGTCTGTAGAGGTTAGGGCTCAGAGGGAGAGAAATGTGGCTGTAGTCTGTAGAGGTTAGTGCTCAGAGGGAGAGAAATGTGGCTGTAGTCTGTAGAGTTTAGGGCTCAGAGGGAGAGAGATGTGGCTGTAGTCTGTAGAGGTTAGGGCTCAGAGGGAGAGAGATGTGGCTGTAGTCTGTAGAGGTTAGTGCTCAGAGGGAGAGAAATGTGGCTGTAGTCTGTAGAGTTTAGTGCTCAGAGGGAGAGAGATGTGGCTGTAGTCTGTAGAGGTTAGGGCTCAGAGGGAGAGAGATGTGGCTGTAGTCTGTAGAGGTTAGTGCTCAGAGGGAGAGAAATGTGGCTGTAGTCTGTAGAGTTTAGTGCTCAGAGGGAGAGAGATGTGGCTGTAGTCTGTAGAGGTTAGGTCTCAGAGGGAGAGAGATGTGGCTGTAGTCTGTAGAGGTTAGGTCTCAGAGGGAGAGAGATGTGGCTGTAGTCTGTAGAGGTTAGGGCTCAGAGGGAGAGAGATGTGGCTGTAGTCTGTAGAGGTTAGGGCTCAGAGGGAGAGAGATGTGGCTATAGTCTGTAGAGGTTAGGTCTCAGAGGGAGAGAGATGTGGCTGTAGTCTGTAGAGGTTAGGGCTCAGAGGGAGAGAAATGTGGCTGTAGTCTGTAGAGGTTAGGGCTCAGAGGGAGAGAGATGTGGCTGTAGTCTGTAGAGGTTAGGGCTCAGAGGGAGAGAGATGTGGCTGTAGTCTGTAGAGGTTAGTGCTCAGAGGGAGAGAAATGTGGCTGTAGTCTGTAGAGTTTAGTGCTCAGAGGGAGAGAGATGTGGCTGTAGTCTGTAGAGGTTAGGTCTCAGAGGGAGAGAGATGTGGCTGTAGTCTGTAGAGGTTAGGGCTCAGAGGGAGAGAAATGTGGCTGTAGTCTGTAGAGGTTAGGGCTCAGAGGGAGAGAGATGTGGCTGTAGTCTGTAGAGGTTAGGTCTCAGAGGGAGAGAGATGTGGCTGTAGTCTGTAGAGGTTAGGTCTCAGAGGGAGAGAGATGTGGCTGTAGTCTGTAGAGGTTAGGTCTCAGAGGGAGAGAGATGTGGCTGTAGTCTGTAGAGGTTAGGTCTCAGAGGGAGAGAGATGTGGCTGTAGTCTGTAGAGGTTAGGTCTCAGAGGGAGAGAGATGTGGCTGTAGTCTGTAGAGGTTAGAGTTCAGAGGGAGAGAGATGTGGCTGTAGTCTGTAGAGGTTAGGGCTCAGAGGGAGAGAGATGTGGCTGTAGTCTGTAGAGGTTAGGTCTCAGAGGGAGAGAAATGTGGCTGTAGTCTGTAGAGGTTAGGTCTCAGAGGGAGATAGATGTGGCTGTAGTCTGTAGAGGTTAGGGCTCAGAGGGAGAGAAATGTGGCTGTAGTCTGTAGAGGTTAGTGCTCAGAGGGAGAGAAATGTGGCTGTAGTCTGTAGAGTTTAGGGCTCAGAGGGAGAGAGATGTGGCTGTAGTCTGTAGAGGTTAGGTCTCAGAGGGAGAGAGATGTGGCTGTAGTCTGTAGAGGTTAGGGCTCAGAGGGAGAGAGATGTGGCTGTAGTCTGTAGAGGTTAGGGCTCAGAGGGAGAGAAATGTGGCTGTAGTCTGTAGAGGTTAGTGCTCAGAGGGAGAGAAATGTGGCTGTAGTCTGTAGAGTTTAGGGCTCAGAGGGAGAGAGATGTGGCTGTAGTCTGTAGAGGTTAGGGCTCAGAGGGAGAGAGATGTGGCTGTAGTCTGTAGAGGTTAGTGCTCAGAGGGAGAGAAATGTGGCTGTAGTCTGTAGAGTTTAGTGCTCAGAGGGAGAGAGATGTGGCTGTAGTCTGTAGAGGTTAGGGCTCAGAGGGAGAGAGATGTGGCTGTAGTCTGTAGAGGTTAGTGCTCAGAGGGAGAGAAATGTGGCTGTAGTCTGTAGAGTTTAGTGCTCAGAGGGAGAGAGATGTGGCTGTAGTCTGTAGAGGTTAGGGCTCAGAGGGAGAGAGATGTGGCTGTAGTCTGTAGAGGTTAGGGCTCAGAGGGAGAGAGATGTGGCTGTAGTCTGTAGAGGTTAGGGCTCAGAGGGGTTAGAGTTCAGAGGGGTTAGAGTTCAGAGGGAGAGAGATGTGGCTGTAGTCTGTAGAGGTTAGGTCTCAGAGGGAGAGAGATGTGGCTGTAGTCTGTAGAGGTTAGGTCTCAGAGGGAGAGAGATGTGGCTGTAGTCTGTAGAGGTTAGGTCTCAGAGGGAGAGAGATGTGGCTGTAGTCTGTAGAGGTTAGGTCTCAGAGGGAGAGAGATGTGGCTGTAGTCTGTAGAGGTTAGGGCTCAGAGGGAGAGAGATGTGGCTGTAGTCTGTAGAGGTTAGGGCTCAGAGGGAGAGAGATGTGGCTGTAGTCTGTAGAGGTTAGGTCTCAGAGGGAGAGAGATGTGGCTGTAGTCTGTAGAGGTTAGGGCTCAGAGGGAGAGAAATGTGGCTGTAGTCTGTAGAGGTTAGTGCTCAGAGGGAGAGAAATGTGGCTGTAGTCTGTAGAGTTTAGGGCTCAGAGGGAGAGAGATGTGGCTGTAGTCTGTAGAGGTTAGGTCTCAGAGGGAGAGAGATGTGGCTGTAGTCTGTAGAGGTTAGGGCTCAGAGGGAGAGAGATGTGGCTGTAGTCTGTAGAGGTTAGGGCTCAGAGGGAGAGAAATGTGGCTGTAGTCTGTAGAGATTAGTGCTCAGAGGGAGAGAAATGTGGCTGTAGTCTGTAGAGTTTAGGGCTCAGAGGGAGAGAGATGTGGCTGTAGTCTGTAGAGGTTAGGGCTCAGAGGGAGAGAGATGTGGCTGTAGTCTGTAGAGGTTAGTGCTCAGAGGGAGAGAAATGTGGCTGTAGTCTGTAGAGTTTAGTGCTCAGAGGGAGAGAGATGTGGCTGTAGTCTGTAGAGGTTAGGGCTCAGAGGGAGAGAGATGTGGCTGTAGTCTGTAGAGGTTAGTGCTCAGAGGGAGAGAAATGTGGCTGTAGTCTGTAGAGTTTAGTGCTCAGAGGGAGAGAGATGTGGCTGTAGTCTGTAGAGGTTAGGGCTCAGAGGGAGAGAGATGTGGCTGTAGTCTGTAGAGGTTAGGGCTCAGAGGGAGAGAGATGTGGCTGTAGTCTGTAGAGGTTAGGGCTCAGAGGGGTTAGAGTTCAGAGGGAGAGAGATGTGGCTGTAGTCTGTAGAGGTTAGGTCTCAGAGGGAGAGAGATGTGGCTGTAGTCTGTAGAGGTTAGGTCTCAGAGGGAGAGAGATGTGGCTGTAGTCTGTAGAGGTTAGGTCTCAGAGGGAGAGAGATGTGGCTGTAGTCTGTAGAGGTTAGGTCTCAGAGGGAGAGAGATGTGGCTGTAGTCTGTAGAGGTTAGGGCTCAGAGGGAGAGAGATGTGGCTGTAGTCTGTAGAGGTTAGGTCTCAGAGGGAGAGAAATGTGGCTGTAGTCTGTAGAGGTTAGGTCTCAGAGGGAGAGAGATGTGGCTGTAGTCTGTAGAGGTTAGGGCTCAGAGGGAGAGAAATGTGGCTGTAGTCTGTAGAGGTTAGTGCTCAGAGGGAGAGAAATGTGGCTGTAGTCTGTAGAGTTTAGGGCTCAGAGGGAGAGAGATGTGGCTGTAGTCTGTAGAGGTTAGGTCTCAGAGGGAGAGAGATGTGGCTGTAGTCTGTAGAGGTTAGGGCTCAGAGGGAGAGAGATGTGGCTGTAGTCTGTAGAGGTTAGGGCTCAGAGGGAGAGAAATGTGGCTGTAGTCTGTAGAGGTTAGTGCTCAGAGGGAGAGAAATGTGGCTGTAGTCTGTAGAGTTTAGGGCTCAGAGGGAGAGAGATGTGGATGTAGTCTGTAGAGGTTAGGGCTCAGAGGGAGAGAGATGTGGCTGTAGTCTGTAGAGGTTAGTGCTCAGAGGGAGAGAAATGTGGCTGTAGTCTGTAGAGTTTAGTGCTCAGAGGGAGAGAGATGTGGCTGTAGTCTGTAGAGGTTAGGGCTCAGAGGGAGAGATATGTGGCTGTAGTCTGTAGAGGTTAGTGCTCAGAGGGAGAGAAATGTGGCTGTAGTCTGTAGAGTTTAGTGCTCAGAGGGAGAGAGATGTGGCTGTAGTCTGTAGAGGTTAGGTCTCAGAGGGAGAGAGATGTGGCTGTAGTCTGTAGAGGTTAGGGCTCAGAGGGAGAGAAATGTGGCTGTAGTCTGTAGAGGTTAGGGCTCAGAGGGAGAGAGATGTGGCTGTAGTCTGTAGAGGTTAGGGCTCAGAGGGAGAGAGATGTGGCTGTAGTCTGTAGAGGTTAGTGCTCAGAGGGAGAGAAATGTGGCTGTAGTCTGTAGAGTTTAGTGCTCAGAGGGAGAGAGATGTGGCTGTAGTCTGTAGAGGTTAGGTCTCAGAGGGAGAGAGATGTGGCTGTAGTCTGTAGAGGTTAGGGCTCAGAGGGAGAGAAATGTGGCTGTAGTCTGTAGAGGTTAGGGCTCAGAGGGAGAGAGATGTGGCTGTAGTCTGTAGAGGTTAGGGCTCAGAGGGAGAGAGATGTGGCTGTAGTCTGTAGAGGTTAGAGTTCAGAGGGGTTAGAGTTCAGAGGGAGAGAGATGTGGCTGTAGTCTGTAGAGGTTAGGTCTCAGAGGGAGAGAGATGTGGCTGTAGTCTGTAGAGGTTAGGTCTCAGAGGGAGAGAGATGTGGCTGTAGTCTGTAAAGGTTAGGTCTCAGAGGGAGAGAGATGTGGCTGTAGTCTGTAGAGGTTAGGTCTCAGAGGGAGAGAGATGTGGCTGTAGTCTGTAGAGGTTAGGTCTCAGAGGGAGAGAGATGTGGCTGTAGTCTGTAGAGGTTAGGTCTCAGAGGGAGAGAGATGTGGCTGTAGTCTGTAGAGGTTAGGGCTCAGAGGGAGAGAGATGTGGCTATAGTCTGTAGAGGTTAGGTCTCAGAGGGAGAGAGATGTGGCTGTAGTCTGTAGAGGTTAGGTCTCAGAGGGAGAGAGATGTGGCTGTAGTCTGTAGAGGTTAGGTCTCAGAGGGGGAGAGATGTGGCTGTAGTCTGTAGAGGTTAGAGTTCAGAGGGAGAGAGATGTGGCTGTAGTCTGTAGAGGTTAGGGCTCAGAGGGAGAGAGATGTGGCTGTAGTCTGTAGAGGTTAGGGCTCAGAGGGAGAGAGATGTGGCTATAGTCTGTAGAGGTTAGGTCTCAGAGGGAGAGAGATGTGGCTGTAGTCTGTAGAGGTTAGGTCTCAGAGGGAGAGAGATGTGGCTGTAGTCTGTAGAGGTTAGAGTTCAGAGGGAGAGAGATGTGGCTGTAGTCTGTAGAGGTTAGGTCTCAGAGGGAGAGAGATGTGGCTGTAGTCTGTAGAGGTTAGAGTTCAGAGGGAGAGAGATGTGGCTGTAGTCTGTAGAGGTTAGGGCTCAGAGGGAGAGAGATGTGGCTGTAGTCTGTAGAGGTTAGGGCTCAGAGGGAGAGAGATGTGGCTGTAGTCTGTAGAGGTTAGGGCTCAGAGGGAGAGAGATGTGGCTGTAGTCTGTAGAGGTTAGGGCTCAGAGGGAGAGAGATGTGGCTGTAGTCTGTAGAGGTTAGGGCTCAGAGGGAGAGAGATGTGGCTGTAGTCTGTAGAGGTTAGGGCTCAGAGGGAGAGAGATGTGGCTGTAGTCTGTAGAGGTTAGGGCTCAGAGGGAGAGAGATGTGGCTATAGTCTGTAGAGGTTAGGTCTCAGAGGGAGAGAGATGTGGCTGTAGTCTGTAGAGGTTAGGTCTCAGAGGGAGAGAGATGTGGCTGTAGTCTGTAGAGGTTAGGGCTCAGAGGGAGAGAGATGTGGCTGTAGTCTGTAGAGGTTAGGTCTCAGAGGGAGAGAGATGTGGCTGTAGTCTGTAGAGGTTAGGGCTCAGAGGGAGAGAAATGTGGCTGTAGTCTGTAGAGGTTAGTGCTCAGAGGGAGAGAAATGTGGCTGTAGTCTGTAGAGTTTAGGGCTCAGAGGGAGAGAGATGTGGCTGTAGTCTGTAGAGGTTAGGTCTCAGAGGGAGAGAGATGTGGCTGTAGTCTGTAGAGGTTAGGGCTCAGAGGGAGAGAGATGTGGCTGTAGTCTGTAGAGGTTAGGGCTCAGAGGGAGAGAAATGTGGCTGTAGTCTGTAGAGGTTAGTGCTCAGAGGGAGAGAAATGTGGCTGTAGTCTGTAGAGTTTAGGGCTCAGAGGGAGAGAGATGTGGATGTAGTCTGTAGAGGTTAGGGCTCAGAGGGAGAGAGATGTGGCTGTAGTCTGTAGAGGTTAGTGCTCAGAGGGAGAGAAATGTGGCTGTAGTCTGTAGAGTTTAGTGCTCAGAGGGAGAGAGATGTGGCTGTAGTCTGTAGAGGTTAGGGCTCAGAGGGAGAGAGATGTGGCTGTAGTCTGTAGAGGTTAGTGCTCAGAGGGAGAGAAATGTGGCTGTAGTCTGTAGAGTTTAGTGCTCAGAGGGAGAGAGATGTGGCTGTAGTCTGTAGAGGTTAGGTCTCAGAGGGAGAGAGATGTGGCTGTAGTCTGTAGAGGTTAGGGCTCAGAGGGAGAGAAATGTGGCTGTAGTCTGTAGAGGTTAGGGCTCAGAGGGAGAGAGATGTGGCTGTAGTCTGTAGAGGTTAGGGCTCAGAGGGAGAGAGATGTGGCTGTAGTCTGTAGAGGTTAGTGCTCAGAGGGAGAGAAATGTGGCTGTAGTCTGTAGAGTTTAGTGCTCAGAGGGAGAGAGATGTGGCTGTAGTCTGTAGAGGTTAGGTCTCAGAGGGAGAGAGATGTGGCTGTAGTCTGTAGAGGTTAGGTCTCAGAGGGAGAGAGATGTGGCTGTAGTCTGTAGAGGTTAGGGCTCAGAGGGAGAGAAATGTGGCTGTAGTCTGTAGAGGTTAGGGCTCAGAGGGAGAGAGATGTGGCTGTAGTCTGTAGAGGTTAGGTCTCAGAGGGAGAGAGATGTGGCTGTAGTCTGTAGAGGTTAGGGCTCAGAGGGGTTAGAGTTCAGAGGGGTTAGAGTTCAGAGGGAGAGAGATGTGGCTGTAGTCTGTAGAGGTTAGGTCTCAGAGGGAGAGAGATGTGGCTGTAGTCTGTAAAGGTTAGGTCTCAGAGGGAGAGAGATGTGGCTGTAGTCTGTAGAGGTTAGGTCTCAGAGGGAGAGAGATGTGGCTGTAGTCTGTAGAGGTTAGGTCTCAGAGGGAGAGAGATGTGGCTGTAGTCTGTAGAGGTTAGGTCTCAGAGGGAGAGAGATGTGGCTGTAGTCTGTAGAGGTTAGGGCTCAGAGGGAGAGAGATGTGGCTATAGTCTGTAGAGGTTAGGTCTCAGAGGGAGAGAGATGTGGCTGTAGTCTGTAGAGGTTAGGTCTCAGAGGGAGAGAGATGTGGCTGTAGTCTGTAGAGGTTAGGTCTCAGAGGGGGAGAGATGTGGCTGTAGTCTGTAGAGGTTAGAGTTCAGAGGGAGAGAGATGTGGCTGTAGTCTGTAGAGGTTAGGGCTCAGAGGGAGAGAGATGTGGCTGTAGTCTGTAGAGGTTAGGGCTCAGAGGGAGAGAGATGTGGCTATAGTCTGTAGAGGTTAGGTCTCAGAGGGAGAGAGATGTGGCTGTAGTCTGTAGAGGTTAGGTCTCAGAGGGAGAGAGATGTGGCTGTAGTCTGTAGAGGTTAGAGTTCAGAGGGAGAGAGATGTGGCTGTAGTCTGTAGAGGTTAGGTCTCAGAGGGAGAGAGATGTGGCTGTAGTCTGTAGAGGTTAGAGTTCAGAGGGAGAGAGATGTGGCTGTAGTCTGTAGAGGTTAGGGCTCAGAGGGAGAGAGATGTGGCTGTAGTCTGTAGAGGTTAGGGCTCAGAGGGAGAGAGATGTGGCTGTAGTCTGTAGAGGTTAGGGCTCAGAGGGAGAGAGATGTGGCTGTAGTCTGTAGAGGTTAGGGCTCAGAGGGAGAGAGATGTGGCTGTAGTCTGTAGAGGTTAGGGCTCAGAGGGAGAGAGATGTGGCTGTAGTCTGTAGAGGTTAGGGCTCAGAGGGAGAGAGATGTGGCTGTAGTCTGTAGAGGTTAGGGCTCAGAGGGAGAGAGATGTGGCTATAGTCTGTAGAGGTTAGGTCTCAGAGGGAGAGAGATGTGGCTGTAGTCTGTAGAGGTTAGGTCTCAGAGGGAGAGAGATGTGGCTATAGTCTGTAGAGGTTAGGTCTCAGAGGGAGAGAGATGTGGCTATAGTCTGTAGAGTTTAGGTCTCAGAGGGAGAGAGATGTGGCTATAGTCTGTAGAGGTTAGGTCTCAGAGGGAGAGAGATGTGGCTATAGTCTGTAGAGTTTAGGTCTCAGAGGGAGAGAGATGTGGCTATAGTCTGTAGAGGTTAGGTCTCAGAGGGAGAGAGATGTGGCTGTAGTCTGTAGAGGTTAGGTCTCAGAGGGAGAGAGATGTGGCTGTAGTCTGTAGAGGTTAGGTCTCAGAGGGAGAGAGATGTGGCTATAGTCTGTAGAGGTTAGGTCTCAGAGGGAGAGAGATGTGGCTGTAGTCTGTAGAGGTTAGAGTTCAGAGGGAGAGAGATGTGGCTGTAGTCTGTAGAGGTTAGAGTTCAGAGGGAGAGAGATGTGGCTGTAGTCTGTAGAGGTTAGGTCTCAGAGGGAGAGAGATGTGGCTGTAGTCTGTAGAGGTTAGAGTTCAGAGGGAGAGAGATGTGGCTATAGTCTGTAGAGGTTAGGGCTCAGAGGGAGAGAGATGTGGCTGTAGTCTGTAGAGGTTAGGTCTCAGAGGGAGAGAGATGTGGCTATAGTCTGTAGAGGTTAGGTCTCAGAGGGAGAGAGATGTGGCTGTAGTCTGTAGATGTTAGAGTTCAGAGGGAGAGAGATGTGGCTGTAGTCTGTAGAGGTTAGAGTTCAGAGGGAGAGAGATGTGGCTGTAGTCTGTAGAGGTTAGGTCTCAGAGGGAGAGAGATGTGGCTGTAGTCTGTAGAGGTTAGAGTTCAGAGGGAGAGAGATGTGGCTGTAGTCTGTAAAGGTTAGGGCTCAGAGGGAGAGAGATGTGGCTGTAGTCTGTAGAGGTTAGTGCTCAGAGGGAGAGATGTGGCTGTAGTCTGTAGAGGTTAGAGTTCAGAGGGAGAGAGATGTGGCTGTAGTCTGTAGAGGTTAGGGCTCAGAGGGAGAGAGATGTGGCTGTAGTCTGTAGAGGTTAGGGCTCAGAGGGAGAGAGATGTGGCTGTAGTCTGTAGAGGTTAGGGCTCAGAGGGAGAGAAATGTGGCTGTAGTCTGTAGAGGTTAGTGCTCAGAGGGAGAGAAATGTGGCTGTAGTCTGTAGAGTTTAGGGCTCAGAGGGAGAGAGATGTGGCTGTAGTCTGTAGAGGTTAGGGCTCAGAGGGAGAGAGATGTGGCTGTAGTCTGTAGAGGTTAGTGCTCAGAGGGAGAGAAATGTGGCTATAGTCTGTAGAGTTTAGGTCTCAGAGGGAGAGAGATGTGGCTATAGTCTGTAGAGTTTAGGTCTCAGAGGGAGAGAGATGTGGCTGTAGTCTGTAGAGGTTAGAGTTCAGAGGGAGAGATATGTGGCTGTAGTCTGTAGAGGTTAGGTCTCAGAGGGAGAGAGATGTGGCTGTAGTCTGTAGAGGTTAGAGTTCAGAGGGAGAGAGATGTGGCTATAGTCTGTAGAGGTTAGGGCTCAGAGGGAGAGAGATGTGGCTGTAGTCTGTAGAGGTTAGGGCTCAGAGGGAGAGAAATGTGGCTGTAGTCTGTAGAGGTTAGGGCTCAGAGGGAGAGAGATGTGGCTGTAGTCTGTAGAGGTTAGGGCTCAGAGGGAGAGAGATGTGGCTGTAGTCTGTAGAGGTTAGGTCTCAGAGGGAGAGAAATGTGGCTGTAGTCTGTAGAGGTTAGGTCTCAGAGGGAGAGAGATGTGGCTGTAGTCTGTAGAGGTTAGGGCTCAGAGGGAGAGAAATGTGGCTGTAGTCTGTAGAGGTTAGTGCTCAGAGGGAGAGAAATGTGGCTGTAGTCTGTAGAGTTTAGGGCTCAGAGGGAGAGAGATGTGGCTGTAGTCTGTAGAGGTTAGGTCTCAGAGGGAGAGAGATGTGGCTGTAGTCTGTAGAGGTTAGGGCTCAGAGGGAGAGAGATGTGGCTGTAGTCTGTAGAGGTTAGGGCTCAGAGGGAGAGAAATGTGGCTGTAGTCTGTAGAGGTTAGTGCTCAGAGGGAGAGAAATGTGGCTGTAGTCTGTAGAGTTTAGTGCTCAGAGGGAGAGAGATGTGGCTGTAGTCTGTAGAGGTTAGGGCTCAGAGGGAGAGAGATGTGGCTGTAGTCTGTAGAGGTTAGTGCTCAGAGGGAGAGAAATGTGGCTGTAGTCTGTAGAGTTTAGTGCTCAGAGGGAGAGAGATGTGGCTGTAGTCTGTAGAGGTTAGGTCTCAGAGGGAGAGAGATGTGGCTGTAGTCTGTAGAGGTTAGGGCTCAGAGGGAGAGAAATGTGGCTGTAGTCTGTAGAGGTTAGGTCTCAGAGGGAGAGAGATGTGGCTGTAGTCTGTAGAGGTTAGGGCTCAGAGGGAGAGAGATGTGGCTGTAGTCTGTAGAGGTTAGGTCTCAGAGGGAGAGAGATGTGGCTGTAGTCTGTAGAGGTTAGGGCTCAGAGGGAGAGAAATGTGGCTGTAGTCTGTAGAGGTTAGGGCTCAGAGGGAGAGAGATGTGGCTGTAGTCTGTAGAGGTTAGGGCTCAGAGGGAGAGAGATGTGGCTGTAGTCTGTAGAGGTTAGTGCTCAGAGGGAGAGAAATGTGGCTGTAGTCTGTAGAGTTTAGTGCTCAGAGGGAGAGAGATGTGGCTGTAGTCTGTAGAGGTTAGGTCTCAGAGGGAGAGAGATGTGGCTGTAGTCTGTAGAGGTTAGGGCTCAGAGGGAGAGAGATGTGGCTGTAGTCTGTAGAGGTTAGGGCTCAGAGGGGTTAGAGTTCAGAGGGGTTAGAGTTCAGAGGGAGAGAGATGTGGCTGTAGTCTGTAGAGGTTAGGTCTCAGAGGGAGAGAGATGTGGCTGTAGTCTGTAGAGGTTAGGTCTCAGAGGGAGAGAGATGTGGCTGTAGTCTGTAGAGGTTAGGGCTCAGAGGGAGAGAGATGTGGCTGTAGTCTGTAGAGGTTAGGGCTCAGAGGGAGAGAGATGTGGCTGTAGTCTGTAGAGGTTAGGTCTCAGAGGGAGAGAAATGTGGCTGTAGTCTGTAGAGGTTAGGTCTCAGAGGGAGAGAGATGTGGCTGTAGTCTGTAGAGGTTAGGGCTCAGAGGGAGAGAAATGTGGCTGTAGTCTGTAGAGGTTAGTGCTCAGAGGGAGAGAAATGTGGCTGTAGTCTGTAGAGTTTAGGGCTCAGAGGGAGAGAGATGTGGCTGTAGTCTGTAGAGGTTAGGTCTCAGAGGGAGAGAGATGTGGCTGTAGTCTGTAGAGGTTAGGGCTCAGAGGGAGAGAGATGTGGCTGTAGTCTGTAGAGGTTAGGGCTCAGAGGGAGAGAAATGTGGCTGTAGTCTGTAGAGGTTAGTGCTCAGAGGGAGAGAAATGTGGCTGTAGTCTGTAGAGTTTAGGGCTCAGAGGGAGAGAGATGTGGCTGTAGTCTGTAGAGGTTAGGGCTCAGAGGGAGAGAGATGTGGCTGTAGTCTGTAGAGGTTAGTGCTCAGAGGGAGAGAAATGTGGCTGTAGTCTGTAGAGTTTAGTGCTCAGAGGGAGAGAGATGTGGCTGTAGTCTGTAGAGGTTAGGGCTCAGAGGGAGAGAGATGTGGCTGTAGTCTGTAGAGGTTAGTGCTCAGAGGGAGAGAAATGTGGCTGTAGTCTGTAGAGTTTAGTGCTCAGAGGGAGAGAGATGTGGCTGTAGTCTGTAGAGGTTAGGGCTCAGAGGGAGAGAGATGTGGCTGTAGTCTGTAGAGGTTAGGGCTCAGAGGGAGAGAGATGTGGCTGTAGTCTGTAGAGGTTAGGGCTCAGAGGGGTTAGAGTTCAGAGGGGTTAGAGTTCAGAGGGAGAGAGATGTGGCTGTAGTCTGTAGAGGTTAGGTCTCAGAGGGAGAGAGATGTGGCTGTAGTCTGTAGAGGTTAGGTCTCAGAGGGAGAGAGATGTGGCTGTAGTCTGTAGAGGTTAGGTCTCAGAGGGAGAGAGATGTGGCTGTAGTCTGTAGAGGTTAGGTCTCAGAGGGAGAGAGATGTGGCTGTAGTCTGTAGAGGTTAGGGCTCAGAGGGAGAGAGATGTGGCTGTAGTCTGTAGAGGTTAGGTCTCAGAGGGAGAGAAATGTGGCTGTAGTCTGTAGAGGTTAGGTCTCAGAGGGAGAGAGATGTGGCTGTAGTCTGTAGAGGTTAGGGCTCAGAGGGAGAGAAATGTGGCTGTAGTCTGTAGAGGTTAGTGCTCAGAGGGAGAGAAATGTGGCTGTAGTCTGTAGAGTTTAGGGCTCAGAGGGAGAGAGATGTGGCTGTAGTCTGTAGAGGTTAGGTCTCAGAGGGAGAGAGATGTGGCTGTAGTCTGTAGAGGTTAGGGCTCAGAGGGAGAGAGATGTGGCTGTAGTCTGTAGAGGTTAGGGCTCAGAGGGAGAGAAATGTGGCTGTAGTCTGTAGAGGTTAGTGCTCAGAGGGAGAGAAATGTGGCTGTAGTCTGTAGAGTTTAGGGCTCAGAGGGAGAGAGATGTGGCTGTAGTCTGTAGAGGTTAGGGCTCAGAGGGAGAGAGATGTGGCTGTAGTCTGTAGAGGTTAGTGCTCAGAGGGAGAGAAATGTGGCTGTAGTCTGTAGAGTTTAGTGCTCAGAGGGAGAGAGATGTGGCTGTAGTCTGTAGAGGTTAGGGCTCAGAGGGAGAGAGATGTGGCTGTAGTCTGTAGAGGTTAGTGCTCAGAGAGAGAGAAATGTGGCTGTAGTCTGTAGAGTTTAGTGCTCAGAGGGAGAGAGATGTGGCTGTAGTCTGTAGAGGTTAGGTCTCAGAGGGAGAGAGATGTGGCTGTAGTCTGTAGAGGTTAGGGCTCAGAGGGAGAGAAATGTGGCTGTAGTCTGTAGAGGTTAGGGCTCAGAGGGAGAGAGATGTGGCTGTAGTCTGTAGAGGTTAGGGCTCAGAGGGAGAGAGATGTGGCTGTAGTCTGTAGAGGTTAGTGCTCAGAGGGAGAGAAATGTGGCTGTAGTCTGTAGAGTTTAGTGCTCAGAGGGAGAGAGATGTGGCTGTAGTCTGTAGAGGTTAGGTCTCAGAGGGAGAGAGATGTGGCTGTAGTCTGTAGAGGTTAGGGCTCAGAGGGAGAGAAATGTGGCTGTAGTCTGTAGAGGTTAGGGCTCAGAGGGAGAGAGATGTGGCTGTAGTCTGTAGAGGTTAGGGCTCAGAGGGAGAGAGATGTGGCTGTAGTCTGTAGAGGTTAGGGCTCAGAGGGGTTAGAGTTCAGAGGGGTTAGAGTTCAGAGGGAGAGAGATGTGGCTGTAGTCTGTAGAGGTTAGGTCTCAGAGGGAGAGAGATGTGGCTGTAGTCTGTAGAGGTTAGGTCTCAGAGGGAGAGAGATGTGGCTGTAGTCTGTAGAGGTTAGGGCTCAGAGGGAGAGAGATGTGGCTATAGTCTGTAGAGGTTAGGTCTCAGAGGGAGAGAGATGTGGCTGTAGTCTGTAGAGGTTAGGTCTCAGAGGGAGAGAGATGTGGCTGTAGTCTGTAGAGGTTAGGTCTCAGAGGGGGAGAGATGTGGCTGTAGTCTGTAGAGGTTAGAGTTCAGAGGGAGAGAGATGTGGCTGTAGTCTGTAGAGGTTAGGGCTCAGAGGGAGAGAGATGTGGCTGTAGTCTGTAGAGGTTAGGGCTCAGAGGGAGAGAGATGTGGCTATAGTCTGTAGAGGTTAGGTCTCAGAGGGAGAGAGATGTGGCTGTAGTCTGTAGAGGTTAGGTCTCAGAGGGAGAGAGATGTGGCTGTAGTCTGTAGAGGTTAGAGTTCAGAGGGAGAGAGATGTGGCTGTAGTCTGTAGAGGTTAGGTCTCAGAGGGAGAGAGATGTGGCTGTAGTCTGTAGAGGTTAGAGTTCAGAGGGAGAGAGATGTGGCTGTAGTCTGTAGAGGTTAGGGCTCAGAGGGAGAGAGATGTGGCTGTAGTCTGTAGAGGTTAGGGCTCAGAGGGAGAGAGATGTGGCTGTAGTCTGTAGAGGTTAGGGCTCAGAGGGAGAGAGATGTGGCTGTAGTCTGTAGAGGTTAGGGCTCAGAGGGAGAGAGATGTGGCTGTAGTCTGTAGAGGTTAGGGCTCAGAGGGAGAGAGATGTGGCTGTAGTCTGTAGAGGTTAGGGCTCAGAGGGAGAGAGATGTGGCTGTAGTCTGTAGAGGTTAGGGCTCAGAGGGAGAGAGATGTGGCTATAGTCTGTAGAGGTTAGGTCTCAGAGGGAGAGAGATGTGGCTGTAGTCTGTAGAGGTTAGGTCTCAGAGGGAGAGAGATGTGGCTATAGTCTGTAGAGGTTAGGTCTCAGAGGGAGAGAGATGTGGCTATAGTCTGTAGAGTTTAGGTCTCAGAGGGAGAGAGATGTGGCTATAGTCTGTAGAGGTTAGGTCTCAGAGGGAGAGAGATGTGGCTATAGTCTGTAGAGTTTAGGTCTCAGAGGGAGAGAGATGTGGCTATAGTCTGTAGAGGTTAGGTCTCAGAGGGAGAGAGATGTGGCTGTAGTCTGTAGAGGTTAGGTCTCAGAGGGAGAGAGATGTGGCTGTAGTCTGTAGAGGTTAGGGCTCAGAGGGAGAGAGATGTGGCTATAGTCTGTAGAGGTTAGGTCTCAGAGGGAGAGAGATGTGGCTGTAGTCTGTAGAGGTTAGGTCTCAGAGGGAGAGAGATGTGGCTGTAGTCTGTAGAGGTTAGGTCTCAGAGGGGGAGAGATGTGGCTGTAGTCTGTAGAGGTTAGGTCTCAGAGGGAGAGAGATGTGGCTGTAGTCTGTAGAGGTTAGAGTTCAGAGGGAGAGAGATGTGGCTGTAGTCTGTAGAGGTTAGAGTTCAGAGGGAGAGAGATGTGGCTGTAGTCTGTAGAGGTTAGGTCTCAGAGGGAGAGAGATGTGGCTGTAGTCTGTAGAGGTTAGAGTTCAGAGGGAGAGAGATGTGGCTGTAGTCTGTAGAGGTTAGGGCTCAGAGGGAGAGAGATGTGGCTGTAGTCTGTAGAGGTTAGTGCTCAGAGGGAGAGAGATGTGGCTGTAGTCTGTAGAGGTTAGAGTTCAGAGGGAGAGAGATGTGGCTGTAGTCTGTAGAGGTTAGGGCTCAGAGGGAGAGAGATGTGGCTGTAGTCTGTAGAGGTTAGGCCTCAGAGGGAGAGAGATGTGGCTGTAGTCTGTAGAGGTTAGGGCTCAGAGGGAGAGAAATGTGGCTGTAGTCTGTAGAGGTTAGTGCTCAGAGGGAGAGAAATGTGGCTGTAGTCTGTAGAGTTTAGGGCTCAGAGGGAGAGAGATGTGGCTGTAGTCTGTAGAGGTTAGGGCTCAGAGGGAGAGAGATGTGGCTGTAGTCTGTAGAGGTTAGTGCTCAGAGGGAGAGAAATGTGGCTATAGTCTGTAGAGTTTAGGTCTCAGAGGGAGAGAGATGTGGCTATAGTCTGTAGAGTTTAGGTCTCAGAGGGAGAGAGATGTGGCTGTAGTCTGTAGAGGTTAGGTCTCAGAGGGAGAGAGATGTGGCTGTAGTCTGTAGAGGTTAGAGTTCAGAGGGAGAGAGATGTGGCTGTAGTCTGTAGAGGTTAGGTCTCAGAGGGAGAGAGATGTGGCTGTAGTCTGTAGAGGTTAGAGTTCAGAGGGAGAGAGATGTGGCTATAGTCTGTAGAGGTTAGGGCTCAGAGGGAGAGAGATGTGGCTGTAGTCTGTAGAGGTTAGGGCTCAGAGGGAGAGAAATGTGGCTGTAGTCTGTAGAGGTTAGGGCTCAGAGGGAGAGAGATGTGGCTGTAGTCTGTAGAGGTTAGGGCTCAGAGGGAGAGAGATGTGGCTGTAGTCTGTAGAGGTTAGGTCTCAGAGGGAGAGAAATGTGGCTGTAGTCTGTAGAGGTTAGGTCTCAGAGGGAGAGAGATGTGGCTGTAGTCTGTAGAGGTTAGGGCTCAGAGGGAGAGAAATGTGGCTGTAGTCTGTAGAGGTTAGTGCTCAGAGGGAGAGAAATGTGGCTGTAGTCTGTAGAGTTTAGGGCTCAGAGGGAGAGAGATGTGGCTGTAGTCTGTAGAGGTTAGGTCTCAGAGGGAGAGAGATGTGGCTGTAGTCTGTAGAGGTTAGGGCTCAGAGGGAGAGAGATGTGGCTGTAGTCTGTAGAGGTTAGGGCTCAGAGGGAGAGAAATGTGGCTGTAGTCTGTAGAGGTTAGTGCTCAGAGGGAGAGAAATGTGGCTGTAGTCTGTAGAGTTTAGTGCTCAGAGGGAGAGAGATGTGGCTGTAGTCTGTAGAGGTTAGGGCTCAGAGGGAGAGAGATGTGGCTGTAGTCTGTAGAGGTTAGTGCTCAGAGGGAGAGAAATGTGGCTGTAGTCTGTAGAGTTTAGTGCTCAGAGGGAGAGAGATGTGGCTGTAGTCTGTAGAGGTTAGGTCTCAGAGGGAGAGAGATGTGGCTGTAGTCTGTAGAGGTTAGGGCTCAGAGGGAGAGAAATGTGGCTGTAGTCTGTAGAGGTTAGGTCTCAGAGGGAGAGAGATGTGGCTGTAGTCTGTAGAGGTTAGGGCTCAGAGGGAGAGAGATGTGGCTGTAGTCTGTAGAGGTTAGGTCTCAGAGGGAGAGAGATGTGGCTGTAGTCTGTAGAGGTTAGGGCTCAGAGGGAGAGAAATGTGGCTGTAGTCTGTAGAGGTTAGGGCTCAGAGGGAGAGAGATGTGGCTGTAGTCTGTAGAGGTTAGGGCTCAGAGGGAGAGAGATGTGGCTGTAGTCTGTAGAGGTTAGTGCTCAGAGGGAGAGAAATGTGGCTGTAGTCTGTAGAGTTTAGTGCTCAGAGGGAGAGAGATGTGGCTGTAGTCTGTAGAGGTTAGGTCTCAGAGGGAGAGAGATGTGGCTGTAGTCTGTAGAGGTTAGGGCTCAGAGGGAGAGAAATGTGGCTGTAGTCTGTAGAGGTTAGGGCTCAGAGGGAGAGAGATGTGGCTGTAGTCTGTAGAGGTTAGGGCTCAGAGGGAGAGAGATGTGGCTGTAGTCTGTAGAGGTTAGGGCTCAGAGGGGTTAGAGTTCAGAGGGGTTAGAGTTCAGAGGGAGAGAGATGTGGCTGTAGTCTGTAGAGGTTAGGTCTCAGAGGGAGAGAGATGTGGCTGTAGTCTGTAGAGGTTAGGTCTCAGAGGGAGAGAGATGTGGCTGTAGTCTGTAGAGGTTAGGTCTCAGAGGGAGAGAGATGTGGCTGTAGTCTGTAGAGGTTAGGTCTCAGAGGGAGAGAGATGTGGCTGTAGTCTGTAGAGGTTAGGGCTCAGAGGGAGAGAGATGTGGCTGTAGTCTGTAGAGGTTAGGTCTCAGAGGGAGAGAAATGTGGCTGTAGTCTGTAGAGGTTAGGTCTCAGAGGGAGAGAGATGTGGCTGTAGTCTGTAGAGGTTAGGGCTCAGAGGGAGAGAAATGTGGCTGTAGTCTGTAGAGGTTAGTGCTCAGAGGGAGAGAAATGTGGCTGTAGTCTGTAGAGTTTAGGGCTCAGAGGGAGAGAGATGTGGCTGTAGTCTGTAGAGGTTAGGTCTCAGAGGGAGAGAGATGTGGCTGTAGTCTGTAGAGGTTAGGGCTCAGAGGGAGAGAGATGTGGCTGTAGTCTGTAGAGGTTAGGGCTCAGAGGGAGAGAAATGTGGCTGTAGTCTGTAGAGGTTAGTGCTCAGAGGGAGAGAAATGTGGCTGTAGTCTGTAGAGTTTAGGGCTCAGAGGGAGAGAGATGTGGCTGTAGTCTGTAGAGGTTAGGGCTCAGAGGGAGAGAGATGTGGCTGTAGTCTGTAGAGGTTAGTGCTCAGAGGGAGAGAAATGTGGCTGTAGTCTGTAGAGTTTAGTGCTCAGAGGGAGAGAGATGTGGCTGTAGTCTGTAGAGGTTAGGGCTCAGAGGGAGAGAGATGTGGCTGTAGTCTGTAGAGGTTAGTGCTCAGAGGGAGAGAAATGTGGCTGTAGTCTGTAGAGTTTAGTGCTCAGAGGGAGAGAGATGTGGCTGTAGTCTGTAGAGGTTAGGTCTCAGAGGGAGAGAGATGTGGCTGTAGTCTGTAGAGGTTAGGGCTCAGAGGGAGAGAAATGTGGCTGTAGTCTGTAGAGGTTAGGGCTCAGAGGGAGAGAGATGTGGCTGTAGTCTGTAGAGGTTAGGGCTCAGAGGGAGAGAGATGTGGCTGTAGTCTGTAGAGGTTAGTGCTCAGAGGGAGAGAAATGTGGCTGTAGTCTGTAGAGTTTAGTGCTCAGAGGGAGAGAGATGTGGCTGTAGTCTGTAGAGGTTAGGTCTCAGAGGGAGAGAGATGTGGCTGTAGTCTGTAGAGGTTAGGGCTCAGAGGGAGAGAAATGTGGCTGTAGTCTGTAGAGGTTAGGGCTCAGAGGGAGAGAGATGTGGCTGTAGTCTGTAGAGGTTAGGGCTCAGAGGGAGAGAGATGTGGCTGTAGTCTGTAGAGGTTAGGGCTCAGAGGGAGAGAGATGTGGCTGTAGTCTGTAGAGGTTAGGGCTCAGAGGGAGAGAGATGTGGCTGTAGTCTGTAGAGGTTAGGGCTCAGAGGGAGAGAGATGTGGCTGTAGTCTGTAGAGGTTAGGGCTCAGAGGGAGAGAGATGTGGCTATAGTCTGTAGAGGTTAGGTCTCAGAGGGAGAGAGATGTGGCTGTAGTCTGTAGAGGTTAGGTCTCAGAGGGAGAGAGATGTGGCTATAGTCTGTAGAGGTTAGGTCTCAGAGGGAGAGAGATGTGGCTATAGTCTGTAGAGTTTAGGTCTCAGAGGGAGAGAGATGTGGCTATAGTCTGTAGAGGTTAGGTCTCAGAGGGAGAGAGATGTGGCTATAGTCTGTAGAGTTTAGGTCTCAGAGGGAGAGAGATGTGGCTATAGTCTGTAGAGGTTAGGTCTCAGAGGGAGAGAGATGTGGCTGTAGTCTGTAGAGGTTAGAGTTCAGAGGGAGAGAGATGTGGCTGTAGTCTGTAGAGGTTAGAGTTCAGAGGGAGAGAGATGTGGCTGTAGTCTGTAGAGGTTAGGTCTCAGAGGGAGAGAGATGTGGCTGTAGTCTGTAGAGGTTAGAGTTCAGAGGGAGAGAGATGTGGCTGTAGTCTGTAGAGGTTAGGGCTCAGAGGGAGAGAGATGTGGCTGTAGTCTGTAGAGGTTAGTGCTCAGAGGGAGAGAGATGTGGCTGTAGTCTGTAGAGGTTAGAGTTCAGAGGGAGAGAGATGTGGCTGTAGTCTGTAGAGGTTAGGGCTCAGAGGGAGAGAGATGTGGCTGTAGTCTGTAGAGGTTAGGCCTCAGAGGGAGAGAGATGTGGCTGTAGTCTGTAGAGGTTAGGGCTCAGAGGGAGAGAAATGTGGCTGTAGTCTGTAGAGGTTAGTGCTCAGAGGGAGAGAAATGTGGCTGTAGTCTGTAGAGTTTAGGGCTCAGAGGGAGAGAGATGTGGCTGTAGTCTGTAGAGGTTAGGGCTCAGAGGGAGAGAGATGTGGCTGTAGTCTGTAGAGGTTAGTGCTCAGAGGGAGAGAAATGTGGCTATAGTCTGTAGAGTTTAGGTCTCAGAGGGAGAGAGATGTGGCTATAGTCTGTAGAGTTTAGGTCTCAGAGGGAGAGAGATGTGGCTGTAGTCTGTAGAGGTTAGGTCTCAGAGGGAGAGAGATGTGGCTGTAGTCTGTAGAGGTTAGAGTTCAGAGGGAGAGAGATGTGGCTGTAGTCTGTAGAGGTTAGGTCTCAGAGGGAGAGAGATGTGGCTGTAGTCTGTAGAGGTTAGAGTTCAGAGGGAGAGAGATGTGGCTATAGTCTGTAGAGGTTAGGGCTCAGAGGGAGAGAGATGTGGCTGTAGTCTGTAGAGGTTAGGGCTCAGAGGGAGAGAAATGTGGCTGTAGTCTGTAGAGGTTAGGGCTCAGAGGGAGAGAGATGTGGCTGTAGTCTGTAGAGGTTAGGGCTCAGAGGGAGAGAGATGTGGCTGTAGTCTGTAGAGGTTAGGTCTCAGAGGGAGAGAAATGTGGCTGTAGTCTGTAGAGGTTAGGTCTCAGAGGGAGAGAGATGTGGCTGTAGTCTGTAGAGGTTAGGGCTCAGAGGGAGAGAAATGTGGCTGTAGTCTGTAGAGGTTAGTGCTCAGAGGGAGAGAAATGTGGCTGTAGTCTGTAGAGTTTAGGGCTCAGAGGGAGAGAGATGTGGCTGTAGTCTGTAGAGGTTAGGTCTCAGAGGGAGAGAGATGTGGCTGTAGTCTGTAGAGGTTAGGGCTCAGAGGGAGAGAGATGTGGCTGTAGTCTGTAGAGGTTAGGGCTCAGAGGGAGAGAAATGTGGCTGTAGTCTGTAGAGGTTAGTGCTCAGAGGGAGAGAAATGTGGCTGTAGTCTGTAGAGTTTAGTGCTCAGAGGGAGAGAGATGTGGCTGTAGTCTGTAGAGGTTAGGGCTCAGAGGGAGAGAGATGTGGCTGTAGTCTGTAGAGGTTAGTGCTCAGAGGGAGAGAAATGTGGCTGTAGTCTGTAGAGTTTAGTGCTCAGAGGGAGAGAGATGTGGCTGTAGTCTGTAGAGGTTAGGTCTCAGAGGGAGAGAGATGTGGCTGTAGTCTGTAGAGGTTAGGGCTCAGAGGGAGAGAAATGTGGCTGTAGTCTGTAGAGGTTAGGTCTCAGAGGGAGAGAGATGTGGCTGTAGTCTGTAGAGGTTAGGGCTCAGAGGGAGAGAGATGTGGCTGTAGTCTGTAGAGGTTAGGTCTCAGAGGGAGAGAGATGTGGCTGTAGTCTGTAGAGGTTAGGGCTCAGAGGGAGAGAAATGTGGCTGTAGTCTGTAGAGGTTAGGGCTCAGAGGGAGAGAGATGTGGCTGTAGTCTGTAGAGGTTAGGGCTCAGAGGGAGAGAGATGTGGCTGTAGTCTGTAGAGGTTAGTGCTCAGAGGGAGAGAAATGTGGCTGTAGTCTGTAGAGTTTAGTGCTCAGAGGGAGAGAGATGTGGCTGTAGTCTGTAGAGGTTAGGTCTCAGAGGGAGAGAGATGTGGCTGTAGTCTGTAGAGGTTAGGGCTCAGAGGGAGAGAAATGTGGCTGTAGTCTGTAGAGGTTAGGGCTCAGAGGGAGAGAGATGTGGCTGTAGTCTGTAGAGGTTAGGGCTCAGAGGGAGAGAGATGTGGCTGTAGTCTGTAGAGGTTAGGGCTCAGAGGGGTTAGAGTTCAGAGGGGTTAGAGTTCAGAGGGAGAGAGATGTGGCTGTAGTCTGTAGAGGTTAGGTCTCAGAGGGAGAGAGATGTGGCTGTAGTCTGTAGAGGTTAGGTCTCAGAGGGAGAGAGATGTGGCTGTAGTCTGTAGAGGTTAGGTCTCAGAGGGAGAGAGATGTGGCTGTAGTCTGTAGAGGTTAGGTCTCAGAGGGAGAGAGATGTGGCTGTAGTCTGTAGAGGTTAGGGCTCAGAGGGAGAGAGATGTGGCTGTAGTCTGTAGAGGTTAGGTCTCAGAGGGAGAGAAATGTGGCTGTAGTCTGTAGAGGTTAGGTCTCAGAGGGAGAGAGATGTGGCTGTAGTCTGTAGAGGTTAGGGCTCAGAGGGAGAGAAATGTGGCTGTAGTCTGTAGAGGTTAGTGCTCAGAGGGAGAGAAATGTGGCTGTAGTCTGTAGAGTTTAGGGCTCAGAGGGAGAGAGATGTGGCTGTAGTCTGTAGAGGTTAGGTCTCAGAGGGAGAGAGATGTGGCTGTAGTCTGTAGAGGTTAGGGCTCAGAGGGAGAGAGATGTGGCTGTAGTCTGTAGAGGTTAGGGCTCAGAGGGAGAGAAATGTGGCTGTAGTCTGTAGAGGTTAGTGCTCAGAGGGAGAGAAATGTGGCTGTAGTCTGTAGAGTTTAGGGCTCAGAGGGAGAGAGATGTGGCTGTAGTCTGTAGAGGTTAGGGCTCAGAGGGAGAGAGATGTGGCTGTAGTCTGTAGAGGTTAGTGCTCAGAGGGAGAGAAATGTGGCTGTAGTCTGTAGAGTTTAGTGCTCAGAGGGAGAGAGATGTGGCTGTAGTCTGTAGAGGTTAGGGCTCAGAGGGAGAGAGATGTGGCTGTAGTCTGTAGAGGTTAGTGCTCAGAGGGAGAGAAATGTGGCTGTAGTCTGTAGAGTTTAGTGCTCAGAGGGAGAGAGATGTGGCTGTAGTCTGTAGAGGTTAGGTCTCAGAGGGAGAGAGATGTGGCTGTAGTCTGTAGAGGTTAGGGCTCAGAGGGAGAGAAATGTGGCTGTAGTCTGTAGAGGTTAGGGCTCAGAGGGAGAGAGATGTGGCTGTAGTCTGTAGAGGTTAGGGCTCAGAGGGAGAGAGATGTGGCTGTAGTCTGTAGAGGTTAGTGCTCAGAGGGAGAGAAATGTGGCTGTAGTCTGTAGAGTTTAGTGCTCAGAGGGAGAGAGATGTGGCTGTAGTCTGTAGAGGTTAGGTCTCAGAGGGAGAGAGATGTGGCTGTAGTCTGTAGAGGTTAGGGCTCAGAGGGAGAGAAATGTGGCTGTAGTCTGTAGAGGTTAGGGCTCAGAGGGAGAGAGATGTGGCTGTAGTCTGTAGAGGTTAGGGCTCAGAGGGAGAGAGATGTGGCTGTAGTCTGTAGAGGTTAGGGCTCAGAGGGGTTAGAGTTCAGAGGGAGAGAGATGTGGCTGTAGTCTGTAGAGGTTAGGTCTCAGAGGGAGAGAGATGTGGCTGTAGTCTGTAGAGGTTAGGTCTCAGAGGGAGAGAGATGTGGCTGTAGTCTGTAGAGGTTAGGTCTCAGAGGGAGAGAGATGTGGCTGTAGTCTGTAGAGGTTAGGTCTCAGAGGGAGAGAGATGTGGCTGTAGTCTGTAGAGGTTAGGTCTCAGAGGGAGAGAGATGTGGCTGTAGTCTGTAGAGGTTAGGTCTCAGAGGGAGAGAGATGTGGCTGTAGTCTGTAGAGGTTAGGGCTCAGAGGGAGAGAGATGTGGCTATAGTCTGTAGAGGTTAGGTCTCAGAGGGAGAGAGATGTGGCTGTAGTCTGTAGAGGTTAGGTCTCAGAGGGAGAGAGATGTGGCTGTAGTCTGTAGAGGTTAGGTCTCAGAGGGAGAGAGATGTGGCTGTAGTCTGTAGAGAGATTCGAGTTCAGAGGGAGAGAGATGTGGCTGTAGTCTGTAGAGGTTAGGGCTCAGAGGGAGAGAGATGTGGCTGTAGTCTGTAGAGGTTAGGGCTCAGAGGGAGAGAGATGTGGCTGTAGTCTGTAGAGGTTAGGGCTCAGAGGGAGAGAGATGTGGCTATAGTCTGTAGAGGTTAGGTCTCAGAGGGAGAGAGATGTGGCTGTAGTCTGTAGAGGTTAGGTCTCAGAGGGAGAGAGATGTGGCTGTAGTCTGTAGAGGTTAGAGTTCAGAGGGAGAGAGATGTGGCTGTAGTCTGTAGAGGTTAGGTCTCAGAGGGAGAGAGATGTGGCTGTAGTCTGTAGAGGTTAGAGTTCAGAGGGAGAGAGATGTGGCTGTAGTCTGTAGAGGTTAGGGCTCAGAGGGAGAGAGATGTGGCTGTAGTCTGTAGAGGTTAGGGCTCAGAGGGAGAGAGATGTGGCTGTAGTCTGTAGAGGTTAGGGCTCAGAGGGAGAGAGATGTGGCTGTAGTCTGTAGAGGTTAGGGCTCAGAGGGAGAGAGATGTGGCTGTAGTCTGTAGAGGTTAGGGCTCAGAGGGAGAGAGATGTGGCTGTAGTCTGTAGAGGTTAGGGCTCAGAGGGAGAGAGATGTGGCTATAGTCTGTAGAGGTTAGGTCTCAGAGGGAGAGAGATGTGGCTGTAGTCTGTAGAGGTTAGGTCTCAGAGGGAGAGAGATGTGGCTATAGTCTGTAGAGGTTAGGTCTCAGAGGGAGAGAGATGTGGCTATAGTCTGTAGAGTTTAGGTCTCAGAGGGAGAGAGATGTGGCTATAGTCTGTAGAGGTTAGGTCTCAGAGGGAGAGAGATGTGGCTATAGTCTGTAGAGTTTAGGTCTCAGAGGGAGAGAGATGTGGCTATAGTCTGTAGAGGTTAGGTCTCAGAGGGAGAGAGATGTGGCTGTAGTCTGTAGAGGTTAGGTCTCAGAGGGAGAGAGATGTGGCTATAGTCTGTAGAGGTTAGGTCTCAGAGGGAGAGAGATGTGGCTGTAGTCTGTAGAGGTTAGAGTTCAGAGGGAGAGAGATGTGGCTGTAGTCTGTAGAGGTTAGAGTTCAGAGGGAGAGAGATGTGGCTGTAGTCTGTAGAGGTTAGGTCTCAGAGGGAGAGAGATGTGGCTGTAGTCTGTAGAGGTTAGAGTTCAGAGGGAGAGAGATGTGGCTGTAGTCTGTAGAGGTTAGGTCTCAGAGGGAGAGAGATGTGGCTGTAGTCTGTAGAGGTTGGAGTTCAGAGGGAGAGAGATGTGGCTGTAGTCTGTAGAGGTTAGGGCTCAGAGGGAGAGAGATGTGGCTGTAGTCTGTAGAGGTTAGTGCTCAGAGGGAGAGAGATGTGGCTGTAGTCTGTAGAGGTTAGGGCTCAGAGGGAGAGAGATGTGACTGTAGTCTGTAGAGGTTAGAGTTCAGAGGGAGAGAGATGTGGCTGTAGTCTGTAGAGGTTAGGTCTCTTACAGAGGTTCCAAACGGATGAAGTTCTGGGGTCAGACCCTCTACAGATGTAGGATCTTCATTTGATCACCCTGTTGCAGGATAGCTTTCCTGCAATGCAATACATATTCAACTTGTAGTGTATTTGAAGTTTAAAGAGGCTTTTGAAGTTTCTAATTTCCACTTTGAAATTTCAGACTTGATTTTCCCTTACAAAAATAATGTATCAACCCCAACAAAAATGTCCATTAATTGTAATCCACATAATCATTTCCTGTTGCTGCAGGACTATTTTCCTGCTGTAGAAAACTGGCTCAAATTCAGGCTCAAAGTCAGATGAACTCGTGGATCCCGTGTTTATGTCTCTGTGTCCAGTACGAAGGAAGTTAGAGGTAGTTTTGCGAGCCAATGCTAACTAGCGTTAGCACAACGTCTATGGGTATCTGCTAACAGCCCCTTTGTTATGGCGAGCCTCAATAAGTTCAGGAGTTAACATTTCCGTAACAAATCACATCATAAATTGCATTGACTTACTCTGTGTGCAATAATAGTGTTTAACATGATTTTTGAATGAATACCTCATCTCTGTACCCCACACATACAATTATCTGTAAGGTCCCTCAGTTGAGCAGGGAGGTTTTCCAATGCCTCACAAAGAAGGGCACCTATTGGTAGATCGGTAAAAAAACTAATCAGACATTGAATATCCCTTTGAGGTTGGTGAAGTTCTTAATTACGCGTTGGCTGGTGTATAAATTCACCCAGTCACTTCAAAAATACAGGTGACCTTCCTAACTCAGTTGCCGGAGAGGAAGGAAACCGCTCATGGATTTCACCATGAGGCCAATGGTGACTTTTAAACAGTTACAGAGTTTAATGGCTGTGATTGGAGAGAACTGAGGATGGATCAACAACATTAGTTACTCCACAATACTAATCTAAATGACAGACTGAAAAGAAGGAAGTCTGTACAGAAATACATTTTCCAAAACATGCTTCCTTTTTGCAACAAGGCACTAAAGTAAAACTGCAAGAAAATGTGGCAAAGCAATTAACTATTTGTCCTGAAAACAAAGTGTTATATGGTTGTTGTTAAGGTGTCTGTCATGTTATATGGCTGTAGTTGAGGTGTCTGTCATGTTATATGGCTGTTGTTGAGGTGTCTGTCATGTTATATGGCTGTTGTTGAGGTGTCTGTCATGTTATATGGCTGTTGTTGAGGTGTCTGTCATGTTATATGGCTGTTGTTGAGGTGGTGTCTGTCATGTTATATGGCTGTTGTTGAGGTGTCTGTCATGTTATATGGCTGTTGTTGGGGTGGTGTCTGTCATGTTATATGGCTGTTGTTGAGGTGTCTGTCATGTTATATGGTTGTTGTTAAGGTGTCTGTCATGTTATATGGCTGTAGTTGAGGTGTCTGTCATGTTATATGGCTGTTGTTGAGGTGTCTGTCATGTTATATGGCTGTTGTTGTGGTGGTGTCTGTCATGTTATATGGCTGTTGTTGAGGTGTCTGTCATGTTATATGGCTGTTGTTGAGGTGTCTGTCATGTTATATGGCTGTTGTTGAGGTGTCTGTCATGTTATATGGCTGTTGTTGAGGTGTCTGTCATGTTATATGGCTGTTGTTGAGGTGTCTGTCATGTTATATGGCTGTTGTTGAGGTGTCTGTCATGTTATATGGCTGTTGTTGAGGTGGTGTCTGTCATGTTATATGGCTGTTGTTGAGGTGTCTGTCATGTTATATGGCTGTTGTTGAGGTGTCTGTCATGTTATATGGCTGTTGTTGTGGTGGTGTCTGTCATGTTATATGGCTGTTGTTGAGGTGTCTGTCATGTTATATGGCTGTTGTTGAGGTGTCTGTCATGTTATATGGCTGTTGTTGAGGTGTCTGTCATGTTATATGGCTGTTGTTGAGGTGTCTGTCATGTTATATGGCTGTTGTTGAGGTGTCTGTCATGTTATATGGCTGTTGTTGAGGTGTCTGTCATGTTATATGGCTGTTGTTGAGGTGTCTGTCATGTTATATGGCTGTTGTTGAGGTGTCTGTCATGTTATATGGCTGTTGTTGAGGTGGTGTCTGTCATGTTATATGGCTGTTGTTGAGGTGGTGTCTGTCATGTTATATGGCTGTAGTTGAGGTGGTGTCTGTCATGTTATATGGCTGTAGTTGAGGTGGTGTCTGTCATGTTATATGGCTGTTGTTGAGGTGTCTGTCATGTTATATGGCTGTTGTTGAGGTGTCTGTCATGTTATATGGCTGTTGTTGAGGTGTCTGTCATGTTATATGGCTGTTGTTGAGGTGTCTGTCATGTTATATGGCTGTTGTTGGGGTGGTGTCTGTCATGTTATATGGCTGTAGTTGAGGTGTCTGTCATGTTATATGGCTGTAGTTGAGGTGTCTGTCATGTTATATGGCTGTTGTTGAGGTGTCTGTCATGTTATATGGCTGTTGTTGAGGTGTCTGTCATGTTATATGGCTGTTGTTGAGGTGTCTGTCATGTTATATGGCTGTAGTTGAGGTGTCTGTCATGTTATATGGCTGTTGTTGAGGTGTCTGTCATGTTATATGGCTGTTGTTGAGGTGTCTGTCATGTTATATGGCTGTTGTTGGGGTGGTGTCTGTCATGTTATATGGCTGTTGTTGAGGTGGTGTCTGTCATGTTATATGGCTGTTGTTGAGGTGTCTGTCATGTTATATGGCTGTTGTTGGGGTGGTGTCTGTCATGTTATATGGCTGTTGTTGAGGTGTCTGTCATGTTATATGGTTGTTGTTAAGGTGTCTGTCATGTTATATGGCTGTAGTTGAGGTGTCTGTCATGTTATATGGCTGTTGTTGAGGTGTCTGTCATGTTATATGGCTGTTGTTGTGGTGGTGTCTGTCATGTTATATGGCTGTTGTTGAGGTGTCTGTCATGTTATATGGCTGTTGTTGAGGTGTCTGTCATGTTATATGGCTGTTGTTGAGGTGTCTGTCATGTTATATGGCTGTTGTTGAGGTGTCTGTCATGTTATATGGCTGTTGTTGAGGTGTCTGTCATGTTATATGGCTGTTGTTGAGGTGGTGTCTGTCATGTTATATGGCTGTTGTTGAGGTGTCTGTCATGTTATATGGCTGTTGTTGAGGTGTCTGTCATGTTATATGGCTGTTGTTGTGGTGGTGTCTGTCATGTTATATGGCTGTTGTTGAGGTGTCTGTCATGTTATATGGCTGTTGTTGAGGTGTCTGTCATGTTATATGGCTGTTGTTGAGGTGTCTGTCATGTTATATGGCTGTTGTTGAGGTGTCTGTCATGTTATATGGCTGTTGTTGAGGTGTCTGTCATGTTATATGGCTGTTGTTGAGGTGTCTGTCATGTTATATGGCTGTTGTTGAGGTGTCTGTCATGTTATATGGCTGTTGTTGAGGTGGTGTCTGTCATGTTATATGGCTGTTGTTGAGGTGGTGTCTGTCATGTTATATGGCTGTAGTTGAGGTGGTGTCTGTCATGTTATATGGCTGTAGTTGAGGTGGTGTCTGTCATGTTATATGGCTGTTGTTGAGGTGTCTGTCATGTTATATGGCTGTTGTTGAGGTGTCTGTCATGTTATATGGCTGTTGTTGAGGTGTCTGTCATGTTATATGGCTGTTGTTGAGGTGTCTGTCATGTTATATGGCTGTTGTTGGGGTGGTGTCTGTCATGTTATATGGCTGTAGTTGAGGTGTCTGTCATGTTATATGGCTGTAGTTGAGGTGTCTGTCATGTTATATGGCTGTTGTTGAGGTGTCTGTCATGTTATATGGCTGTTGTTGAGGTGTCTGTCATGTTATATGGCTGTTGTTGGGGTGGTGTCTGTCATGTTATATGGCTGTAGTTGAGGTGTCTGTCATGTTATATGGCTGTTGTTGAGGTGTCTGTCATGTTATATGGCTGTTGTTGAGGTGTCTGTCATGTTATATGGCTGTTGTTGAGGTGGTGTCTGTCATGTTATATGGCTGTTGTTGAGGTGTCTGTCATGTTATATGGCTGTTGTTGAGGTGTCTGTCATGTTATATGGCTGTTGTTGAGGTGTCTGTCATGTTATATGGCTGTTGTTGAGGTGTCTGTCATGTTATATGGCTGTTGTTGAGGTGTCTGTCATGTTATATGGCTGTTGTTGGGGTGGTGTCTGTCATGTTATATGGCTGTAGTTGAGGTGTCTGTCATGTTATATGGCTGTTGTTGAGGTGTCTGTCATGTTATATGGCTGTTGTTGAGGTGTCTGTCATGTTATATGGCTGTTGTTGAGGTGGTGTCTGTCATGTTATATGGCTGTTGTTGAGGTGTCTGTCATGTTATATGGCTGTTGTTGAGGTGTCTGTCATGTTATATGGCTGTTGTTGAGGTGTCTGTCATGTTATATGGCTGTAGTTGAGGTTTCTGTCATGTTATATGGCTGTTGTTGAGGTGTCTGTCATGTTATATGGCTGTAGTTGAGGTGGTGTCTGTCATGTTATATGGCTGTAGTTGAGGTGTCTGTCATGTTATATGGCTGTAGTTGAGGTGGTGTCTGTCATGTTATATGGCTGTAGTTGAGGTGGTGTCTGTCATGTTATATGGCTGTTGTTGAGGTGTCTGTCATGTTATATGGCTGTTGTTGGGGTGGTGTCTGTCATGTTATATGGCTGTTGTTGGGGTGGTGTCTGTCATGTTATATGGCTGTTGTTGAGGTGGTGTCTGTCATGTTATATGGCTGTTGTTGAGGTGGTGTCTGTCATGTTATATGGCTGTAGTTGAGGTGGTGTCTGTCATGTTATATGGCTGTTGTTGAGGTGTCTGTCATGTTATATGGCTGTAGTTGAGGTGGTGTCTGTCATGTTATATGGCTGTAGTTGAGGTGTCTGTCATGTTATATGGCTGTAGTTGAGGTGGTGTCTGTCATGTTATATGGCTGTAGTTGAGGTGTCTGTCATGTTATATGGCTGTAGTTGAGGTGGTGTCTGTCATGTTATATGGCTGTAGTTGAGGTGGTGTCTGTCATGTTATATGGCTGTTGTTGAGGTGTCTGTCATGTTATATGGCTGTTGTTGGGGTGGTGTCTGTCATGTTATATGGCTGTTGTTGGGGTGGTGTCTGTCATGTTATATGGCTGTTGTTGAGGTGGTGTCTGTCATGTTATATGGCTGTTGTTGAGGTGGTGTCTGTCATGTTATATGGCTGTTGTTGAGGTGTCTGTCATGTTATATGGCTGTTGTTGGGGTGGTGTCTGTCATGTTATATGGCTGTTGTTGGGGTGGTGTCTGTCATGTTATATGGCTGTTGTTGAGGTGGTGTCTGTCATGTTATATGGCTGTTGTTGAGGTGTCTGTCATGTTATATGGCTGTTGTTGAGGTGGTGTCTGTCATGTTATATGGCTGTTGTTGAGGTGTCTGTCATGTTATATGGCTGTTGTTGAGGTGTCTGTCATGTTATATGGCTGTTGTTGAGGTGTCTGTCATGTTATATGGCTGTAGTTGAGGTGTCTGTCATGTTATATGGCTGTTGTTGAGGTGTCTGTCATGTTATATGGCTGTAGTTGAGGTGTCTGTCATGTTATATGGCTGTTGTTGTGGTGGTGTCTGTCATGTTATATGGCTGTTGTTGAGGTGTCTGTCATGTTATATGGCTGTTGTTGAGGTGGTGTCTGTCATGTTATATGGCTGTTGTTGAGGTGTCTGTCATGTTATATGGCTGTTGTTGTGGTGGTGTCTGTCATGTTATATGGCTGTTGTTGAGGTGTCTGTCATGTTATATGGCTGTTGTTGAGGTGTCTGTCATGTTATATGGCTGTTGTTGAGGTGTCTGTCATGTTATATGGCTGTTGTTGTGGTGGTGTCTGTCATGTTATATGGCTGTTGTTGAGGTGTCTGTCATGTTATATGGCTGTTGTTGAGGTGTCTGTCATGTTATATGGCTGTTGTTGTGGTGGTGTCTGTCATGTTATATGGCTGTTGTTGAGGTGGTGTCTGTCATGTTATATGGCTGTTGTTGAGGTGTCTGTCATGTTATATGGCTGTTGTTGAGGTGTCTGTCATGTTATATGGCTGTTGTTGAGGTGTCTGTCATGTTATATGGCTGTTGTTGAGGTGTCTGTCATGTTATATGGCTGTTGTTGTGGTGGTGTCTGTCATGTTATATGGCTGTTGTTGAGGTGTCTGTCATGTTATATGGCTGTTGTTGAGGTGTCTGTCATGTTATATGGCTGTTGTTGAGGTGGTGTCTGTCATGTTATATGGCTGTTGTTGAGGTGTCTGTCATGTTATATGGCTGTTGTTGAGGTGGTGTCTGTCATGTTATATGGCTGTTGTTGAGGTGTCTGTCATGTTATATGGCTGTTGTTGGGGTGTCTGTCATGTTATATGGCTGTTGTTGTGGTGGTGTCTGTCATGTTATATGGCTGTTGTTGAGGTGTCTGTCATGTTATATGGCTGTTGTTGAGGTGGTGTCTGTCATGTTATATGGCTGTTGTTGAGGTGGTGTCTGTCATGTTATATGGCTGTTGTTGAGGTGGTGTCTGTCATGTTATATGGCTGTTGTTGAGGAGGTGTCTGTCATGTTATATGGCTGTTGTTGAGGTGGTGTCTGTCATGTTATATGGCTGTTGTTGAGGTGTCTGTCATGTTATATGGCTGTTGTTGGGGTGGTGTCTGTCATGTTATATGGCTGTTGTTGAGGTGGTGTCTGTCATGTTATATGGCTGTTGTTGAGGTGGTGTCTGTCATGTTATATGGCTGTTGTTGAGGTGTCTGTCATGTTATATGGCTGTTGTTGGGGTGGTGTCTGTCATGTTATATGGCTGTTGTTGGGGTGGTGTCTGTCATGTTATATGGCTGTTGTTGAGGTGGTGTCTGTCATGTTATATGGCTGTTGTTGAGGTGTCTGTCATGTTATATGGCTGTTGTTGAGGTGGTGTCTGTCATGTTATATGGCTGTTGTTGAGGTGTCTGTCATGTTATATGGCTGTTGTTGAGGTGTCTGTCATGTTATATGGCTGTTGTTGAGGTGTCTGTCATGTTATATGGCTGTAGTTGAGGTGTCTGTCATGTTATATGGCTGTTGTTGAGGTGTCTGTCATGTTATATGGCTGTAGTTGAGGTGTCTGTCATGTTATATGGCTGTTGTTGTGGTGGTGTCTGTCATGTTATATGGCTGTTGTTGAGGTGTCTGTCATGTTATATGGCTGTTGTTGAGGTGGTGTCTGTCATGTTATATGGCTGTTGTTGAGGTGTCTGTCATGTTATATGGCTGTTGTTGTGGTGGTGTCTGTCATGTTATATGGCTGTTGTTGAGGTGTCTGTCATGTTATATGGCTGTTGTTGAGGTGTCTGTCATGTTATATGGCTGTTGTTGAGGTGTCTGTCATGTTATATGGCTGTTGTTGTGGTGGTGTCTGTCATGTTATATGGCTGTTGTTGAGGTGTCTGTCATGTTATATGGCTGTTGTTGAGGTGTCTGTCATGTTATATGGCTGTTGTTGTGGTGGTGTCTGTCATGTTATATGGCTGTTGTTGAGGTGGTGTCTGTCATGTTATATGGCTGTTGTTGAGGTGTCTGTCATGTTATATGGCTGTTGTTGAGGTGTCTGTCATGTTATATGGCTGTTGTTGAGGTGTCTGTCATGTTATATGGCTGTTGTTGAGGTGTCTGTCATGTTATATGGCTGTTGTTGTGGTGGTGTCTGTCATGTTATATGGCTGTTGTTGAGGTGTCTGTCATGTTATATGGCTGTTGTTGAGGTGTCTGTCATGTTATATGGCTGTTGTTGAGGTGGTGTCTGTCATGTTATATGGCTGTTGTTGAGGTGTCTGTCATGTTATATGGCTGTTGTTGAGGTGGTGTCTGTCATGTTATATGGCTGTTGTTGAGGTGTCTGTCATGTTATATGGCTGTTGTTGGGGTGTCTGTCATGTTATATGGCTGTTGTTGTGGTGGTGTCTGTCATGTTATATGGCTGTTGTTGAGGTGTCTGTCATGTTATATGGCTGTTGTTGAGGTGGTGTCTGTCATGTTATATGGCTGTTGTTGAGGTGGTGTCTGTCATGTTATATGGCTGTTGTTGAGGTGGTGTCTGTCATGTTATATGGCTGTTGTTGAGGAGGTGTCTGTCATGTTATATGGCTGTTGTTGAGGTGGTGTCTGTCATGTTATATGGCTGTTGTTGAGGTGTCTGTCATGTTATATGGCTGTTGTTGGGGTGGTGTCTGTCATGTTATATGGCTGTTGTTGAGGTGGTGTCTGTCATGTTATATGGCTGTTGTTGAGGTGGTGTCTGTCATGTTATATGGCTGTTGTTGAGGTGGTGTCTGTCATGTTATATGGCTGTTGTTGAGGTGGTGTCTGTCATGTTATATGGCTGTTGTTGGGGTGGTGTCTGTCATGTTATATGGCTGTTGTTGAGGTGGTGTCTGTCATGTTATATGGCTGTTGTTGAGGAGGTGTCTGTCATGTTATATGGCTGTTGTTGAGGTGGTGTCTGTCATGTTATATGGCTGTTGTTGAGGTGTCTGTCATGTTATATGGCTGTTGTTGAGGTGGTGTCTGTCATGTTATATGGCTGTTGTTGAGGTGTCTGTCATGTTATATGGCTGTTGTTGAGGTGTCTGTCATGTTATATGGCTGTTGTTGAGGTGTCTGTCATGTTATATGGCTGTAGTTGAGGTGTCTGTCATGTTATATGGCTGTTGTTGAGGTGTCTGTCATGTTATATGGCTGTAGTTGAGGTGTCTGTCATGTTATATGGCTGTTGTTGTGGTGGTGTCTGTCATGTTATATGGCTGTTGTTGAGGTGTCTGTCATGTTATATGGCTGTTGTTGAGGTGGTGTCTGTCATGTTATATGGCTGTTGTTGAGGTGTCTGTCATGTTATATGGCTGTTGTTGTGGTGGTGTCTGTCATGTTATATGGCTGTTGTTGAGGTGTCTGTCATGTTATATGGCTGTTGTTGAGGTGTCTGTCATGTTATATGGCTGTTGTTGAGGTGTCTGTCATGTTATATGGCTGTTGTTGTGGTGGTGTCTGTCATGTTATATGGCTGTTGTTGAGGTGTCTGTCATGTTATATGGCTGTTGTTGAGGTGTCTGTCATGTTATATGGCTGTTGTTGTGGTGGTGTCTGTCATGTTATATGGCTGTTGTTGAGGTGTCTGTCATGTTATATGGCTGTTGTTGAGGTGGTGTCTGTCATGTTATATGGCTGTTGTTGAGGTGTCTGTCATGTTATATGGCTGTTGTTGAGGTGTCTGTCATGTTATATGGCTGTTGTTGAGGTGTCTGTCATGTTATATGGCTGTAGTTGAGGTGTCTGTCATGTTATATGGCTGTTGTTGAGGTGTCTGTCATGTTATATGGCTGTAGTTGAGGTGTCTGTCATGTTATATGGCTGTTGTTGTGGTGGTGTCTGTCATGTTATATGGCTGTTGTTGAGGTGTCTGTCATGTTATATGGCTGTTGTTGAGGTGGTGTCTGTCATGTTATATGGCTGTTGTTGAGGTGTCTGTCATGTTATATGGCTGTTGTTGTGGTGGTGTCTGTCATGTTATATGGCTGTTGTTGAGGTGTCTGTCATGTTATATGGCTGTTGTTGAGGTGTCTGTCATGTTATATGGCTGTTGTTGAGGTGTCTGTCATGTTATATGGCTGTTGTTGTGGTGGTGTCTGTCATGTTATATGGCTGTTGTTGAGGTGTCTGTCATGTTATATGGCTGTTGTTGAGGTGTCTGTCATGTTATATGGCTGTTGTTGTGGTGGTGTCTGTCATGTTATATGGCTGTTGTTGAGGTGGTGTCTGTCATGTTATATGGCTGTTGTTGAGGTGTCTGTCATGTTATATGGCTGTTGTTGAGGTGTCTGTCATGTTATATGGCTGTTGTTGAGGTGTCTGTCATGTTATATGGCTGTTGTTGAGGTGTCTGTCATGTTATATGGCTGTTGTTGTGGTGGTGTCTGTCATGTTATATGGCTGTTGTTGAGGTGTCTGTCATGTTATATGGCTGTTGTTGAGGTGTCTGTCATGTTATATGGCTGTTGTTGAGGTGGTGTCTGTCATGTTATATGGCTGTTGTTGAGGTGTCTGTCATGTTATATGGCTGTTGTTGAGGTGGTGTCTGTCATGTTATATGGCTGTTGTTGAGGTGTCTGTCATGTTATATGGCTGTTGTTGGGGTGTCTGTCATGTTATATGGCTGTTGTTGTGGTGGTGTCTGTCATGTTATATGGCTGTTGTTGAGGTGTCTGTCATGTTATATGGCTGTTGTTGAGGTGGTGTCTGTCATGTTATATGGCTGTTGTTGAGGTGGTGTCTGTCATGTTATATGGCTGTTGTTGAGGTGGTGTCTGTCATGTTATATGGCTGTTGTTGAGGAGGTGTCTGTCATGTTATATGGCTGTTGTTGAGGTGGTGTCTGTCATGTTATATGGCTGTTGGTGAGGTGTCTGTCATGTTATATGGCTGTTGTTGGGGTGGTGTCTGTCATGTTATATGGCTGTTGTTGAGGTGGTGTCTGTCATGTTATATGGCTGTTGTTGAGGTGGTGTCTGTCATGTTATATGGCTGTTGTTGAGGTGTCTGTCATGTTATATGGCTGTTGTTGGGGTGGTGTCTGTCATGTTATATGGCTGTTGTTGGGGTGGTGTCTGTCATGTTATATGGCTGTTGTTGAGGTGGTGTCTGTCATGTTATATGGCTGTTGTTGAGGTGTCTGTCATGTTATATGGCTGTTGTTGAGGTGGTGTCTGTCATGTTATATGGCTGTTGTTGAGGTGTCTGTCATGTTATATGGCTGTTGTTGAGGTGTCTGTCATGTTATATGGCTGTTGTTGAGGTGTCTGTCATGTTATATGGCTGTAGTTGAGGTGTCTGTCATGTTATATGGCTGTTGTTGAGGTGTCTGTCATGTTATATGGCTGTAGTTGAGGTGTCTGTCATGTTATATGGCTGTTGTTGTGGTGGTGTCTGTCATGTTATATGGCTGTTGTTGAGGTGTCTGTCATGTTATATGGCTGTTGTTGAGGTGGTGTCTGTCATGTTATATGGCTGTTGTTGAGGTGTCTGTCATGTTATATGGCTGTTGTTGTGGTGGTGTCTGTCATGTTATATGGCTGTTGTTGAGGTGTCTGTCATGTTATATGGCTGTTGTTGAGGTGTCTGTCATGTTATATGGCTGTTGTTGAGGTGTCTGTCATGTTATATGGCTGTTGTTGTGGTGGTGTCTGTCATGTTATATGGCTGTTGTTGAGGTGTCTGTCATGTTATATGGCTGTTGTTGAGGTGTCTGTCATGTTATATGGCTGTTGTTGTGGTGGTGTCTGTCATGTTATATGGCTGTTGTTGAGGTGGTGTCTGTCATGTTATATGGCTGTTGTTGAGGTGTCTGTCATGTTATATGGCTGTTGTTGAGGTGTCTGTCATGTTATATGGCTGTTGTTGAGGTGTCTGTCATGTTATATGGCTGTTGTTGAGGTGTCTGTCATGTTATATGGCTGTTGTTGTGGTGGTGTCTGTCATGTTATATGGCTGTTGTTGAGGTGTCTGTCATGTTATATGGCTGTTGTTGAGGTGTCTGTCATGTTATATGGCTGTTGTTGAGGTGGTGTCTGTCATGTTATATGGCTGTTGTTGAGGTGTCTGTCATGTTATATGGCTGTTGTTGAGGTGGTGTCTGTCATGTTATATGGCTGTTGTTGAGGTGTCTGTCATGTTATATGGCTGTTGTTGGGGTGTCTGTCATGTTATATGGCTGTTGTTGTGGTGGTGTCTGTCATGTTATATGGCTGTTGTTGAGGTGTCTGTCATGTTATATGGCTGTTGTTGAGGTGGTGTCTGTCATGTTATATGGCTGTTGTTGAGGTGGTGTCTGTCATGTTATATGGCTGTTGTTGAGGTGGTGTCTGTCATGTTATATGGCTGTTGTTGAGGTGGTGTCTGTCATGTTATATGGCTGTTGTTGAGGAGGTGTCTGTCATGTTATATGGCTGTTGTTGAGGTGGTGTCTGTCATGTTATATGGCTGTTGTTGAGGTGTCTGTCATGTTATATGGCTGTTGTTGGGGTGGTGTCTGTCATGTTATATGGCTGTTGTTGAGGTGGTGTCTGTCATGTTATATGGCTGTTGTTGAGGTGGTGTCTGTCATGTTATATGGCTGTTGTTGAGGTGGTGTCTGTCATGTTATATGGCTGTTGTTGAGGTGGTGTCTGTCATGTTATATGGCTGTTGTTGGGGTGGTGTCTGTCATGTTATATGGCTGTTGTTGAGGTGGTGTCTGTCATGTTATATGGCTGTTGTTGAGGAGGTGTCTGTCATGTTATATGGCTGTTGTTGAGGTGGTGTCTGTCATGTTATATGGCTGTTGTTGAGGTGTCTGTCATGTTATATGGCTGTTGTTGAGGTGGTGTCTGTCATGTTATATGGCTGTTGTTGAGGTGTCTGTCATGTTATATGGCTGTTGTTGAGGTGTCTGTCATGTTATATGGCTGTTGTTGAGGTGTCTGTCATGTTATATGGCTGTAGTTGAGGTGTCTGTCATGTTATATGGCTGTTGTTGAGGTGTCTGTCATGTTATATGGCTGTAGTTGAGGTGTCTGTCATGTTATATGGCTGTTGTTGTGGTGGTGTCTGTCATGTTATATGGCTGTTGTTGAGGTGTCTGTCATGTTATATGGCTGTTGTTGAGGTGGTGTCTGTCATGTTATATGGCTGTTGTTGAGGTGTCTGTCATGTTATATGGCTGTTGTTGTGGTGGTGTCTGTCATGTTATATGGCTGTTGTTGAGGTGTCTGTCATGTTATATGGCTGTTGTTGAGGTGTCTGTCATGTTATATGGCTGTTGTTGAGGTGTCTGTCATGTTATATGGCTGTTGTTGTGGTGGTGTCTGTCATGTTATATGGCTGTTGTTGAGGTGTCTGTCATGTTATATGGCTGTTGTTGAGGTGTCTGTCATGTTATATGGCTGTTGTTGAGGTGGTGTCTGTCATGTTATATGGCTGTTGTTGAGGTGTCTGTCATGTTATATGGCTGTTGTTGTGGTGGTGTCTGTCATGTTATATGGCTGTTGTTGAGGTGTCTGTCATGTTATATGGCTGTTGTTGAGGTGTCTGTCATGTTATATGGCTGTTGTTGAGGTGTCTGTCATGTTATATGGCTGTTGTTGTGGTGGTGTCTGTCATGTTATATGGCTGTTGTTGAGGTGTCTGTCATGTTATATGGCTGTTGTTGAGGTGTCTGTCATGTTATATGGCTGTTGTTGTGGTGGTGTCTGTCATGTTATATGGCTGTTGTTGAGGTGGTGTCTGTCATGTTATATGGCTGTTGTTGAGGTGTCTGTCATGTTATATGGCTGTTGTTGAGGTGTCTGTCATGTTATATGGCTGTTGTTGAGGTGTCTGTCATGTTATATGGCTGTTGTTGAGGTGTCTGTCATGTTATATGGCTGTTGTTGTGGTGGTGTCTGTCATGTTATATGGCTGTTGTTGAGGTGTCTGTCATGTTATATGGCTGTTGTTGAGGTGTCTGTCATGTTATATGGCTGTTGTTGAGGTGGTGTCTGTCATGTTATATGGCTGTTGTTGAGGTGTCTGTCATGTTATATGGCTGTTGTTGAGGTGGTGTCTGTCATGTTATATGGCTGTTGTTGAGGTGTCTGTCATGTTATATGGCTGTTGTTGGGGTGTCTGTCATGTTATATGGCTGTTGTTGTGGTGGTGTCTGTCATGTTATATGGCTGTTGTTGAGGTGTCTGTCATGTTATATGGCTGTTGTTGAGGTGGTGTCTGTCATGTTATATGGCTGTTGTTGAGGTGGTGTCTGTCATGTTATATGGCTGTTGTTGAGGTGGTGTCTGTCATGTTATATGGCTGTTGTTGAGGTGGTGTCTGTCATGTTATATGGCTGTTGTTGAGGAGGTGTCTGTCATGTTATATGGCTGTTGTTGAGGTGGTGTCTGTCATGTTATATGGCTGTTGTTGAGGTGTCTGTCATGTTATATGGCTGTTGTTGGGGTGGTGTCTGTCATGTTATATGGCTGTTGTTGAGGTGGTGTCTGTTATGTTATATGGCTGTTGTTGAGGTGGTGTCTGTCATGTTATATGGCTGTTGTTGAGGTGGTGTCTGTCATGTTATATGGCTGTTGTTGAGGTGGTGTCTGTCATGTTATATGGCTGTTGTTGGGGTGGTGTCTGTCATGTTATATGGCTGTTGTTGAGGTGGTGTCTGTCATGTTATATGGCTGTTGTTGAGGAGGTGTCTGTCATGTTATATGGCTGTTGTTGAGGTGGTGTCTGTCATGTTATATGGCTGTTGTTGAGGTGTCTGTCATGTTATATGGCTGTTGTTGAGGTGGTGTCTGTCATGTTATATGGCTGTTGTTGAGGTGTCTGTCATGTTATATGGCTGTTGTTGAGGTGTCTGTCATGTTATATGGCTGTTGTTGAGGTGTCTGTCATGTTATATGGCTGTAGTTGAGGTGTCTGTCATGTTATATGGCTGTTGTTGAGGTGTCTGTCATGTTATATGGCTGTAGTTGAGGTGTCTGTCATGTTATATGGCTGTTGTTGTGGTGGTGTCTGTCATGTTATATGGCTGTTGTTGAGGTGTCTGTCATGTTATATGGCTGTTGTTGAGGTGGTGTCTGTCATGTTATATGGCTGTTGTTGAGGTGTCTGTCATGTTATATGGCTGTTGTTGTGGTGGTGTCTGTCATGTTATATGGCTGTTGTTGAGGTGTCTGTCATGTTATATGGCTGTTGTTGAGGTGTCTGTCATGTTATATGGCTGTTGTTGAGGTGTCTGTCATGTTATATGGCTGTTGTTGTGGTGGTGTCTGTCATGTTATATGGCTGTTGTTGAGGTGTCTGTCATGTTATATGGCTGTTGTTGAGGTGTCTGTCATGTTATATGGCTGTTGTTGTGGTGGTGTCTGTCATGTTATATGGCTGTTGTTGAGGTGGTGTCTGTCATGTTATATGGCTGTTGTTGAGGTGTCTGTCATGTTATATGGCTGTTGTTGAGGTGTCTGTCATGTTATATGGCTGTTGTTGAGGTGTCTGTCATGTTATATGGCTGTTGTTGAGGTGTCTGTCATGTTATATGGCTGTTGTTGTGGTGGTGTCTGTCATGTTATATGGCTGTTGTTGAGGTGTCTGTCATGTTATATGGCTGTTGTTGAGGTGTCTGTCATGTTATATGGCTGTTGTTGTGGTGGTGTCTGTCATGTTATATGGCTGTTGTTGAGGTGTCTGTCATGTTATATGGCTGTTGTTGAGGTGGTGTCTGTCATGTTATATGGCTGTTGTTGAGGTGTCTGTCATGTTATATGGCTGTTGTTGGGGTGTCTGTCATGTTATATGGCTGTTGTTGTGGTGGTGTCTGTCATGTTATATGGCTGTTGTTGAGGTGTCTGTCATGTTATATGGCTGTTGTTGAGGTGGTGTCTGTCATGTTATATGGCTGTTGTTGAGGTGGTGTCTGTCATGTTATATGGCTGTTGTTGAGGTGGTGTCTGTCATGTTATATGGCTGTTGTTGAGGAGGTGTCTGTCATGTTATATGGCTGTTGTTGAGGTGGTGTCTGTCATGTTATATGGCTGTTGTTGAGGTGTCTGTCATGTTATATGGCTGTTGTTGGGGTGGTGTCTGTCATGTTATATGGCTGTTGTTGAGGTGGTGTCTGTCATGTTATATGGCTGTTGTTGAGGTGGTGTCTGTCATGTTATATGGCTGTTGTTGAGGTGGTGTCTGTCATGTTATATGGCTGTTGTTGAGGTGGTGTCTGTCATGTTATATGGCTGTTGTTGGGGTGGTGTCTGTCATGTTATATGGCTGTTGTTGAGGTGGTGTCTGTCATGTTATATGGCTGTTGTTGGGGTGGTGTCTGTCATGTTATATGGCTGTTGTTGAGGTGGTGTCTGTTATGTTATATGGCTGTTGTTGAGGTGTCTGTCATGTTATATGGCTGTTGTTGAGGTGGTGTCTGTCATGTTATATGGCTGTTGTTGAGGTGGTGTCTGTCATGTTATATGGCTGTTGTTGAGGTGGTGTCTGTCATGTTATATGGCTGTTGTTGAGGTGGTGTCTGTCATGTTATATGGCTGTTGTTGAGGTGTCTGTCATGTTATATGGCTGTAGTTGAGGTGTCTGTCATGTTATATGGTTGTTGTTAAGGTGTCTGTCATGTTATATGGCTGTAGTTGAGGTGTCTGTCATGTTATATGGCTGTTGTTGAGGTGTCTGTCATGTTATATGGCTGTTGTTGGGGTGTCTGTCATGTTATATGGCTGTTGTTGGGGTGGTGTCTGTCATGTTATATGGCTGTTGTTGAGGTGGTGTCTGTCATGTTATATGGCTGTTGTTGAGGTGTCTGTCATGTTATATGGCTGTTGTTGGGGTGGTGTCTGTCATGTTATATGGCTGTTGTTGAGGTGTCTGTCATGTTATATGGCTGTTGTTGAGGTGGTGTCTGTCATGTTATATGGCTGTTGTTGGGGTGGTGTCTGTCATGTTATATGGCTGTTGTTGAGGTGCTGTCTGTCATGTTATATGGCTGTTGTTGAGGTGTTTTCTGTCATGTTATATGGCTGTTGTTGGGGTGGTGTCTGTCATGTTATATGGCTGTTGTTGGGGTGGTGTCTGTCATGTTATATGGCTGTTGTTGGGGTGGTGTCTGTCATGTTATATGGCTGTTGTTGAGGTGTCTGTCATGTTACAGTGGGGAGAACAAGTATTTGATACACTGCCGATTTTGCAGGTTTTCCTACTTACAAAGCATGTAGAGGTCTGTAATTTTTATCATAGGTACACTTCAACTGTGAGAGACGGAATCTAAAACAAAAATCCAGAAAATCACATTGTATGATTTTTAAGTAATTCATTTGCATTTTATTGCATGACATAAGTATTTGATACATCAGAAAAGCAGAACTTAATATTTGGTACAGAAACCTTTGTTTGCAATTACAGAGATCATACGTTTCCTGTAGTTCTTGACCAGGTTTGCACACACTGCAGCAGGGATTTTGGCCCACTCCTCCATACAGACCTTCTCCAGATCCTTCAGTTTTCGGGGCTGTCGCTGGGCAATACGGACTTTCAGCTCCCTCCAAAGATTTTCTATTGGGTTCAGGTCTGGAGACTGGCTAGGCCACTCCAGGACCTTGAGATGCTTCTTACGGAGCCACTCCTTAGTTGCCCTGGCTGTGTGTTTCGGGTCGTTGTCATGCTGGAAGACCCAGCCACGACCCATCTTCAATGCTCTTACTGAGGGAAGGAGGTTGTTGGCCAAGATCTCGCGATACATGGCCCCATCCATCCTCCCTTCAATACGGTGCAGTCGTCCTGTCCCCTTTGCAGAAAAGCATCCCCAAAGAATGATGTTTCCACCTCCATGCTTCACGGTTGGGATGGTGATCTTGGGGTTGTACTCATCCTTCTTCTTCCTCCAAACACGGCGAGTGGAGTTTAGACCAAAAAGCTCAATTTTTGTCTCAACAGACCACATGACCTTCTCCCATTCCTCCTCTGGATCATCCAGATGGTCATTGGCAAACTTCAGACGGGCCTGGACATGCGCTGGCTTGAGCAGGGGGACCTTGCGTGCGCTGCAGGATTTTAATCCATGACGGCGTAGTGTGTTACTAATGGTTTTCTTTGAGACTGTGGTCCCAGCTCTCTTCAGGTCATTGACCAGGTCCTGCCGTGTAGTTCTGGCTGATCCCTCACCTTCCTCATGATCATTGATGTCCCACGAGGTGAGATCTTGCATGGAGCCCCAGACCGAGGGTGATTGACCGTCATCTTGAACTTCTTCCATTTTCTAATAATTGCGCCAACAGTTGTTGCCTTCTCACCAAGCTGCTTGCCTATTGTCCTGTAGCCCATCCCAGCCTTGTGCAGGTCTACAATTTAACCCTGATATCCTTACACAGCTCTCTGGTCTTGGCCATTGTGGAGAGGTTGGAGTCTGTTTGATTGAGGTTGTGGACAGGTGTCTTTTATACAGGTAACGAGTTCAAACAGGTGCAGTTAATACAGGTAATGAGTGGAGAACAGGAGGGCTTCTTAAAGAAAAACTAACAGGTCTGTGAGAGCCGGAATTCTTACTGGTTGGTAGGTGATCAAATACTTATGTCATGCAATAAAATGCAAATTAATTACTTAAAAATCATACAATGTGATTTTCTGGATTTTTGTTTTGGATTCCGTCTCTCACAGTTGAAGTGTACCTATGATAAAAATTACAGACCTCTACGTGCTTTGTAAGTAGGAAAACCTGCAATATCGGCAGTGTATCAAATACTTGTTCTCCCCACTGTATATGGCTGTTGTTGAGGTGTCTGTCATGTTATATGGCTGTTTTTGGGGTGGTGTCTGTCATGTTATATGGCTGTTGTTGAGGTGTCTGTCATGTTATATGGCTGTTGTTGAGGTGGTGTCTGTCATGTTATATGGCTGTTGTTGAGGAGGTGTCTGTCATGTTATATGGCTGTTGTTGAGGTGGTGTCTGTCATGTTATATGGCTGTTGTTGAGGTGGTGTCTGTCATGTTATATGGCTGTTGTTGAGGTGGTGTCTGTCATGTTATATGGCTGTTGTTGAGGTGGTGTCTGTCATGTTATATGGCTGTTGTTGAGGTGTGGTGGTGTCAGACTGGTGTTAGATTTCAGGAAGTCTTAATTTTTCTTCACTAAACCAGAGTCATCATTCAACTCCCTGACACACAGAGCTAACCCTGGAGAGCAGGCTGTAATTTATCCTCTCTCCCACTCCTCTCTTCTCCTCCCCTCCCCTCTCCTCTCTCCCACTCCTCTCTTCTCCTCCCCTCTCCTCTCTCCCACTCCTCTCTTCTCCTCCCCTCTCCTCTCTCCCACTCCTCTCTTCTCCTCCCCTCCCCTCTCTCCCACTCCTCTCTTCTCCTCCCCTCCCCTCCCCTCTCCTCTCTTCTCCTCTCTTCTCCCCCCTCTCATCTCTCCCACTCCTCTCATCTCTTCTCCTCCCCTCATCTCTCCTCTCTCCCACTCCTCTCTTCTCCTCCCCTCCCCTCCCCACTCCTCTCTTCTCCTCCCCTCCCCTCCCCTCTCTCCCACTCCTCTCTTCTCCTCCCCTCCCCTCCCCACTCCTCTCTTCTCCTCCCCTCTCCTCTCTCCCACTCCTCTCTTCTCCTCCCCTCTCCTCTCTCCCACTCCTCTCTTCTCCTCCCCTCCCCTCTCTCCCACTCCTCTCTTCTCCTCCCCTCCCCTCTCCTCTCTCCCACTCCTCTCTTCTCCTCCCCTCTCCTCTCTCCCACTCCTCTCTTCTCCTCCCCTCTCCTCTCTCCCACTCCTCTCTTCTCCTCCCATCTCCTCTCTCCCACTCCTCTCTTCTCCTCCCCTCCCCTCTCCTATCTCACACTCCTCTCTTCTCCTCTCTTCTCCTCCCCTCTCCTCTCTCCCACTCCTCTCTTCTCCTCCCCTCCCCTCTCTCCCACTCCTCTCTTCTCCTCTCTTCTCCTCCCCTCTCCTCTCTCCCACTCCTCTCTACTCCCCCCCCCTCTCCCACTCCTCTCTTCTCCTCCCCTCCCCTCTCCTCTCTCCCACTCCTCTCTTCTCCTCCCCTCTCTTCTCCTCCCCTCCCCTCTCCTCTCTCTCTCCCTCTCTTCTTCTCCTCTCCCCTCCCCTCTCCTCTCTCTCCCTCTCTTCTCCCCCCCTCCCCTCTCCTCTCTCCCACTCCTCTCTTCTCCTCTCTTCTCCCCCCTCTCATCTCTCCCACTCCTCTCATCTCTTCTCCTCCCCTCATCTCTCCTCTCTCCCACTCCTCTCTTCTCCTCCCCTCCCCTCTCCTCTCTCCCACTCCTCTCTTCTCCTCTCTTCTCCTCCCCTCCCGTCTCCTCTCTCCCACTCCTCTCTTCTCCTCCCCTCCCCTCTCCTCTCTCCCACTCCTCTCTTCTCCTCTCTTCTCCTCCCCTCCCGTCTCCTCTCTCCCACTCCTCTCTTCTCCTCCCCTCCCCTCTCCTCTCTCCCACTCCTCTCTTCTCCTCTCCTCCCCTCCCCTCCCCTCTCGTCTCTCCCACTCCTCTCTTCTCCTCTCCTCCCCTCCCCTCCCCTCTCCTCTCTCCCACTCCTCTCTTCTCCTCTCCTCCCCTCCCCTCCCCTCTCGTCTCTCCCACTCCTCTCTTCTCCTCTCTTCTCCTCCCCTCCCCTCTCCTCTCTCCCACTCCTCTCTTCTCCTCCCCTCCCCTCTCCTCTCTCCCACTCCTCTCTTCTCCTCTCTTCTCCTCCCCTCCCCTCTCCTCTCTCCCACTCCTCTCTTCTCCTCCCCTCCCCTCTCCTCTCTCCCTCTCTTCTCCTTCTATTAGATACAGATTTCTAATATGGGATTGTGGAGTCTCTCTCTCTGTCTCTCTCTCTGTTTATTTCATTTCTAAATAATTCTGTAGTCAGCGTGATGAAGGCTTGTGATGCCAGGCTGATGGAGTCAGAGGGTGTGGAGAGGAGGGGATAATTATCCTGGGTGTGGTAACCTAGATGTGGCTAAATGTTTTGGCTCTGTGTTGGCAATATGCTAACTGGTCCTCTCTAAAACTAGGGTCGATGAGGCCGTTTCAGAGAGAGAGAGACAGGGAGAGACACAGAGAGAGAGAGAGAGAGACGCAGAGAGAGAGACACAGAGAGAGAGACACAGAGAGAGAGAGAGAGAGAGAGAGACACAGAGAGAGAGAGAGAGACGCAGAGAGAGAGACACAGAGAGAGAGACAGAGAGAGAGACACAGAGAGAGACACAGAGAGAGAGAGAGAGAGACGCAGAGAGAGAGACACAGAGAGAGACGCAGAGAGAGAGACACAGAGAGAGAGACAGAGAGAGAGACAGAGAGAGAGAGACAGAGAGAGAGAGACAGAGAGAGAGAGAGAGAGACGCAGAGAGAGAGAGAGAGAGAGAGAGAGACAGAGAGAGACACAGAGAGAGAGACAGAGAGAGAGAGACAGAGAGAGAGAGACAGAGAGAGAGAGACGCAGGGAGAGAGAGACAGAGAGAGAGACAGAGAGAGAGAGAGAGAGAGAGAGACAGAGACAGAGAGAGACACAGAGAGAGAGACAGATCCCCTCCTCATTCGAATAGAAAAAAGAGCCATCAAATTTTACAACCATCTAAAAACAAGTGACCCTAAAACATTCCATCACACAGCTCTACAATGTCAAGAGATGAAACCAGAGAAGAGTCCCCTCAGCCAGCTGGTTCTGAGGCTCAGTTCACCAACCCAAACCAACCCCATAGAGCCTCGGGACAGCACTCAGAAAATCTGGCCCAACCAAATCATCACAAAACAAAAAGAAAAATATATAACCTATTGGAAAGACACCACAAAAAATCAAAGTAAACTTCAATGCTATTTGGCTCTAAACAGACAGTACATGGTGGCAGACTATCTGACCACTGTGACTGATAGAAAACTGAGGAAAACATTGACTAGGTACAGACTCAGTGAGCACAGTCTGGCTATAGAGACCGGTCGTCACAGACAAACCTGGCTGCCCAGAGAGGACAGGCTGTGCTCACTCTGCTCCAGGGGAGAGGTAGAGACAGAAGTGCATTTCCTACTACACTGTGACAAATACTCAGACCTAAGAGCATATTTCTTTCCCAAAATTATAATTCAATACAAAGAATTTGAAACTATAAAAGATGAAGAAAAATTCAAATATTTGTTGGGTGAAAAGCCAAAATGTGCAGTTTTGGCAGCCAAATATGTGTCCTCCTGCCACAGCCTGAGGGACAGCCAGTGAAAAATGCAAAGAAATGTTGATAATATTTCCCATTTAGCTTAGTTTTGTTTTGTCTTTCGTACCAGGTCATGTGTCTTCTCAGTCATGTTGACACTGGTCTACTACTGTTGCTTTAATGTATTGTTGTTCTGATTAATATTGTTGTTGTAGCTGTTATTAATGGTAATCCCATGTCCACTACTACTATTATTATTACTGTTAGTCCCACCATTTATTTATATATAAATATATATATATTTTGTGTATATATATACATATATATTTTATTTAAATTTTTCGATATGTATACTTTGACAATGTAAGTAATAATAACTTGCCATGTCAATAAAGTCAATTGAATTGAATTGAATTGAATTGACAGAGAGAGAGAGACAGAGAGAGAGAGACAGAGAGAGAGAGACAGAGAGAGAGAGACAGAGAGAGAGACAGAGAGAGAGAGAGAGAGAGAGAGAGACAGAGACAGAGAGAGACACAGAGAGAGAGACAGAGAGAGAGAGACAGAGAGAGAGAGAGAGAGAGAGAGAGAGAGAGAGAGAGAGAGACAGAGAGAGAGACAGATAGAGAGAGACAGAGAGAGAGAGAGAGAGAGAGAGAGAGAGAGAGAGAGAGAGAGAGAGAGAGAGAGAGAGAGAGAGAGAGAGAGAGAGAGACAGAGAGAGACACAGAGAGAGAGAGAGAGAGAGAGAGACAGAGAGAGAGAGACAGAGAGAGACACAGAGAGAGAGACACAGAGAGAGAGACAGAGAGAGAGAGACAGAGAGAGACACAGAGAGAGAGAGACAGAGAGAGAGAGACACAGAGAGAGAGAGGCAGAGAGAGAGAGAGACAGAGAGAGAGAGAGACAGAGAGAGAGAGACGCAGGGAGAGAGAGAGAGAGAGAGACAGAGAGAGAGAGAGAGAGAGAGAGAGAGAGAGAGAGAGAGAGAGAGAGAGAGAGAGAGAGAGAGAGAGAGTGAAAGAGAGAGATAGAGAGAGATAGAGAGAGGGAGAGAGAGAGAGAGAGAGAGAGAGAGAGAGAGAGAGAGAGAGAGAGAGAGAGAGAGAGAGAGAGAGAGAGAGAGAGAGAGAGAGAGAGAGAGAGAGAGAGAGAGAGAGAGAGAGAGAGATGCTTGTTCACCCTGTCCTTTCTCTCCTATTACACATCATCATTGCGTTCTCCCTGGCTGTGAGATAATACAGACTGAAGGACATTCAGCTTTGTCTTGGCTCTGTCTCTGGGGTTGAACACAATACACAATGTACTGTGGTCAGCTTGTTACGGTACAGATATCCAGCAGGGTATTCCATAAAATGTAAGTCATTTGATCCTGTCTCGAGTCAACATAGTCCAGCCGACGCTCTCTGCACCGTCCTTACCTTAAAGGGGGACTCCAGACACAGTCACTGCCTGGGACTGTTAGCCCACTGAGCTAAAGCCTAGGTCTCTGGCAAGCCGGTTACTTATCACATGTGTAGTTGAGACTCGGGCCGGGTCAGGTCAGCTCTGCTCAGTGATATGAGGGAAGTCAGGGAACCACACTGTCTCTCAGGGGCCACGATATGAGGGAAGTCAGGGAACCACACTGTCTCTCAGGGGCCACGATATGAGGGAAGTCAGGGAACCACACTGTCTCTCAGGGGCCACGATATGAGGGAAGTCAGGGAACCACACTGTCTCTCAGGGGCCACGATATGAGGGAAGTCAGGGAACCACACTGTCTCTCAGGGGCCACGATATGAGGGAAGTCAGGGAACCACACTGTCTCTCAGGGGCCACGATATGAGGGAAGTCAGGGAACCACACTGTCTCTCAGGGCCCACGATATGAGGGAAGTCAGGGAACCACACTGCAGCAACAGTGGACCTCCTGATGCAGTCACACACTGACACACACACTTTGTCACGCTCTTTCATGTACACACACTCCCTTCCCCTAGTACACTCCCTTCCCCTAGTACACTCCCTTCCCCTAGTACACTCCCTTCCCCTAGTTCACACTCCCTTCCCCTAGTACACTCTCTCTTCTCCTAGTACACTCTCTCTTCCCCTAGTTCACTCTCTCTTCCCCTAGTTCACTCTCTCTTCTCCTAGTACACTCTCTTCTCCTAGTACACTCTCCCTTCCCTTAGTACACTCCCTTCCCCTAGTTCACTCCCTTCCCCTAGTTCACTCTCTCTTTTCCTAGTTCACTCTCTCTTCTCCTAGTACACTCTCCCTTCTCCTAGTACACTCTCTCTTCTCCTAGTTCACTCTCCCTTCCCCTAGTACACTCTCTCTTCTCCTAGTACACTCTCTCTTCTCCTAGTTCACTCTCTCTTCTCCTAGTACACTCTCTCTTCTCCTAGTACACTCTCTCTTCTCCTAGTACACTCTCTCTTCCCCTAGTTCACTCTCTTCTCCAAGTACACTCTCTTCTCCTAGTACACTCTCTCTTCCCCAAGTACACTCTCTTCTCCTAGTACACTCTCTCTTCCCCTAGTTCACTCTCTCTTCTCCTAATTCACTCTCTCTTCCCCTAGTACACTCTCTCTTCCCCTAGTTCACTCTCTCTTCCCCTAGTTCACTCTCTCTTCCCCTAGTTCACTCTCTCTTCTCCTAGTTCACTCTCTCTTCTCCTAGTACACTCTCTCTTCTCCTAGTACACTCTCTCTTCCCCTAGTACACTCTCTCTTCCCCTAGTTCACTCTCTCTTCCCCTAGTACACTCTCTCTTCCCCTAGTTCACTCTCTCTTCCCCTAGTACACTCTCTCTTCCCCTAGTTCACTCTCTCTTCCCCTAGTACAATCCCTCTTCCCCTAGTTCACTCTCTCTTCCCCTAGTTCACTCTCCCTTCCCCTAGTACACTATCTCTTCTCCTAGTTCACTCTCTCTTCTCCTAGTTCACTCTCTCTTCCCCTAGTTCACTCTCTCTTCTCCTAGTTCACTCTCTCTTCTCCTAGTACACTCTCTCTTCCCCTAGTTCACTCTCTCTTCTCCTAGTACACTCTCTCCTAGTACACTCTCCCTTCTCCTAGTTCACTCTCTCTTCTCCTAGTACACTCTCTTCCCCTAGTTCCCTCTCTCTTCCCCTAGTTCCCTCTCTCTTCCCCTAGTACACTCTCTCTTCCCCTAGTTCACTCTCTCTTCTCCTAGTACACTCTCTCCTAGTACACTCTCTCTTCCCCTAGTACACTCTCTCTTCCCCTAGTACACTCTCTCTTCCCCTAGTACACTCTCTCTTCACCTAGTACACTCTCCCTTCCCCTAGTACACTCCCTCTTCCCCTAGTACACTCTCTTCCCCTAGTACACTCTCTCCTAGTACACTCTCTTCCCCTAGTACACTCTTCTCCTAGTACACTCTCCCTTCCCCTAGTACACTCTCCCTTCCCATGATGTGTGTGTGTGTGTGTGTGTGTGTGTGTGTGTGTGTGTGTGTGTGTGTGTGTGTGTGTGTGTGTGTGTGTGTGTGTGTGTGTGTGTGTGTGTGTGTGTGTTATGGTGTGTGTGTGTGTGTGTGTTATGGCTGCGTGTGTTATGACTGTGTGTTATGGCTGCGTGTGTGTGTTATGGCTGTTCTTGCCATAATATGGACTTGGCCTTTTACCAAATAGGGCCATCTTCTGTATACCACCCCTACCTTGTCACAACACAACTGATTGGCTCAATCGCATTAAGAAGGAAAGAAATTCCACAAATGAACTTTTAGGAAGGCACACCTTTTAATTTAAATGCATTCCAGGTGACAACCTTATGAAGCTGGTTGAGAGAATGCCAAGAGTGTGCAAAGCTGTCATCAAGGCAAAGGGTGGCTACTTTGAAGAATCTCAAATATAAAATATATTTTGATTTGTTTAACACTTTTTTGGTTACTACACGTATCCATATGTGTTATTTCATGGTTTTGATGTCTTCACTATTATTCTACAACGTAGAAAATAGTAATAATAAAGAAAAGCCTTTGAATGAGTAGATGTGGTAAAACTTTTGACCGGTAGTGTGTATACTCTCTCTCTGTGCAGACCCAGAGTGTGGGGATGGGAGATGGAGGACAATGTGCTTTGTAGGTAGCATGCTAATTCTCTCTCTCTCTCTCTCTCTCTCTCTCTCTCTCTCTCTCTCTCTCTCTCTCTCTCTCTCTCTCTCTCTCTCTCTCTCTCTCTCTCTCTCTCTCTCTCTCTCAATTCAATTCAATTCAATTCAAGGGGCTTTATTGGCATGGGAAACATGTGTTAACATTGCCAAAGCAAGTGAGGTAGATATTATACAAAAGTGAAATAAACAATACAAATTAACAGTAAACATTACACATACAGAAGTTTCAAAACAATAAAGACATTACAAATGTTATATTATATATATACAGTGTTGTAACAATGTACAAATGGTTAAAGCACACAAGTTAAAATAAATAAGCATAAATATGGGTTGTATTTACAATGGTGTTTGTTCTTCACTGGTTGCCCTTTTCTTGTGGCAACAGGTCACAAATCTTGCTGCTGTGATGGCACACTGTGGAATTTCTCCCAGTAGATATGGGAGTTTATCAAAATTGGATTTGTTTTCAAATTCTTTGTGGATCTGTGTAATCTGTGGGAAATATGTCTCTCTAATATGGTCATACATTGGGCAGGAGGTTAGGAAGTGCAGCTCAGTTTCCACCTCATTTTGTGGGCAGTGAGCACATAGCCTGTCTTCTCTTGAGAGCCATGTCTGCCTACGGCGGCCTTTCTCAATAGCAAGGCTATGCTCACTGAGTCTGTACATAGTCAAAACTTTCCTTAAGTTTGGGTCAGTCACAGTGGTCAGGTATTCTGCCACTGTGTACTCTCTGTTTAGGGCCAAATAGCATTCTAGTTTGCTCTGTTTTTTTGTTAATTCTTTCCAATGTGTCAAGTAATTATCTTTTTGTTTTCTCATGATTTGGTTGGGTCTAATTGTGCTGTTGTCCTGGGGCTCTGTGGGGTGTGTTTGTGTTTGTGAACAGAGCCCTAGGACCAGCTTGCTTAGGGGACTCTTCTCCAGGTTCATCTCTCTGTAGGTGATGGCTTTGTTATGGAAGGTTTGGGAATCGCTTCCTTTTTGGTGGTTGTAGAATTTAACGGCTCTTTTCTGGATTTTGATAATTAGTGGGTATCGGCCTAATTCTGCTCTGCATGCATTATTTGGTGTTCTACGTTGTACACGGAGGATATTTTTGCAGAATTCTGCATGCAGAGTCTCAATTTGGTGTTTGTCCCATTTTGTGAAATCTTGGTTGGTGAGCGGACCCCAGACCTCACAACCATAAAGGGCAATGGGCTCTATGACTGATTCAAGTATTTTTAGCCAGATCCTAATTGGTATGTTGAAATTTATGTTCCTTTTGATGGCATAGAATGCCCTTCTTGCCTTGTCTCTCAGATCGTTCACAGCTTTGTGGAAGTTACCTGTGGCGCTGATGTTTAGGCCGAGGTATGTATAGTTTTTTGTGTGCTCTAGGGCAACAGTGTCTAGATGGAATTTGTGGTCCTGGCGACTGGACCTTTTTTGGAACACCATTATTTTGGTCTTACTGAGATTTACTGTCAGGGCCCAGGTCTGACAGAATCTGTGCAGAAGATCTAGGTGCTGCTGTAGGCCCTCCTTGGTTGGTGACAGAAGCACCAGATCATCAGCAAACAGTAGACATTTGACATTTTGACATTTTGCGCCAATTCGTTGATATATATGTTGAAGAGGGTGGGGCTTAAGCTGCATCCCTGTCTCACCCCACGACCCTGTGTGAAGAAATGTGTGTGTTTTTTGCCAATTTTAACCGCACACTTGTTGTTTGTGTACATGGATTTTATAATGTCGTATGTTTTACCCCCAACACCACTTTCCATCAATTTGTATAGCAGACCCTCATGCCAAATTGAGTCGAAGGCTTTTTTGAAGTCAACAAAGCATGAGAAGACTTTGCCTTTGTTTTGGTTTGTTTGGTTGTCAATTAGGGTGTGTAGGGTGAATACATCTCTCTCTCAATTCAATTCAATTCTCTCTCTCTCTCTCTCTCTCTCTCTCTCTCTCTCTCTCTCTCTCTCTCTCACACACTTTCTCTCTCTCTCTCTCTCTCTCTCTCTCTCTCTCTCTCTCGCTTTCTCTCTTTTTATCTCTCTTTCTCTCTCTCTCTTTCTCTCTCTCTCTCTCTCTCTCTCTCTCTCTCTCTCTCTCTCTCTCTCTCTCTCTCTCTCTCTCTCTCTCTCTCTCTCTCTCTCTCTCTCTCTCTCTCTCTCTCTCTCTCTCTCTCTCTCTCTCTCTCTCTCTCTCTCTCTCTCTCTCTCTCTCTCTCTCTTCTCTCTCTCTCTCTCTCTCTCTCTCTCTCTCTCTCTCTCTCTCTCTCTCTCTCTCTGCATCTCTCTCTCCTCCAGACCTACCCAGTGATGGGAGATGGAGGACAAGGGGCCTCGTGTAGCAGACTACTTCGTGCTGGCTGGTCTGACAGACTCCTCCACGCCACTGGAGCAGGAGATCCACTTCCACGATGTCTGCCACAAGACGGCCAAACCCAAGCCGCCCATCACCGACGTGGCTGTGGTGATGCGCTCGCTGGGGGAAGAGGTGCCTCCTGGGTACACGTGCGTGGAATCCACTCCGTCCGGCCTGTCAGCTGACCTGAACAACGGAAGTCTCATGGCACCACAGATCTTCCTGTGTTACAGACGAGGACGGGACAAACCACCACTCACTGACCTGGGGTAGGTAGACAAACCACCACTCACTGACCTGGGGTAGGTAGACAAACCACCACTCACTGACCTGGGGTAGGTAGACAAACCACCACTCACTGACCTGGGGTAGGTAGACAAACCACCACTCACTGACCTGGGGTAGGTAGACAAACCACCACTCACTGACCTGGGGTAGGTAGACAAACCACCACTCACTGACCTGGGGTAGGTAGACAAACCACCACTCACTGACCTGGGGTAGGTAGACAAACCACCACTCACTGACCTGGGGTAGGTAGACAAACCACCACTCACTGACCTGGGGTAGGTAGACAAACCACCACTCACTGACCTGGGGTAGGTAGACAAACCACCACTCACTGACCTGGGGTAGGTAGACAAACCACCACTCACTGACCTGGGGTAGGTAGACAAACCACCACTCACTGACCTGGGGTAGGTAGACAAACCACCACTCACTGACCTGGGGTAGGTAGACAAACCACCACTCACTGACCTGGGGTAGGTAGACAAACCACCACTCACTGACCTGGGGTAGGTAGACAAACCACCACTCACTGACCTGGGGTAGTTATGACCTGGGGTAGATATGACCCGGGGTAGTTATGACCTGGGGTAGTTATGACCCGGGGTAGATATGACCCGGGGTAGTTGTGACCCGGGGTAGTTGTGACCCGGGGTAGTTGTGACCCGGGGTAGTTGTGACCCGGAGTAGTTATGACCCGGGGTAGTTATGACCCGGGGTAGTTATGACCCGGGGTAGATATGACCCGGGGTAGTTATGACCCGGGGTAGATATGACCCGGGGTAGTTATGACCGGGGTAGATATGACCTGGGGTAGTTATGACCTGGGGTAGATATGACCCGGGGTAGATATGACCCGGGGTAGTTATGACCCGGGGTAGATATGACCCGGGGTAGCTATGACCCGGGGTAGATATGACCCGGGGTAGTTATGACCCGGGGTGGTTGTGACCCGGGGTAGTTATGACCCGGGGTAGTTATGACCCGGGGTAGTTATGACCCGGGGTAGTTATGACCCGGGGTAGTTGTGACCCGGGGGTAGTTATGACCCGGGGTAGTTATGACCCGGGGTAGTTGTGACCCGGGGTAGTTATGACCCGGGGTAGATATGACCCGGGGTAGTTATGACCTGGGGTAGATATGACCCGGGGTAGTTGTGACCTGGGGTGGTTGTGACCCGGGATAGTTGTGACCCGGGGTAGTTGTGACCCGGGGTAGTTGTGACCCGGGGTAGTTATGACCCGGGGTAGTTGTGACCCGGGGTAGTTATGACCCGGGGTAGTTATGACCCGGGGTAGTTATGACCTGGGGTAGTTATGACCCGGGGTAGTTATGACCCGGGGTAGTTATGACCCGGGGTAGTTATGACCCGGGGTAGTTGTGACCCGGGGTAGTTGTGACCCGGGGTAGTTGTGACCCGGGGTAGTTATGACCTGGGGTAGTTATGACCTGGGGTAGTTATGACCCGGGGTAGTTATGACCCGGGGTAGTTAGGACCTGGGGTAGATATGACCCGGGGTAGATATGACCCGGGGTAGATATGACCCGGGGTAGATATGACCCGGGGTAGTTATGACCCGGGGTAGATATGACCCGGGGTAGTTATGACCTGGGGTAGTTATGACCCGGGGTAGTTATGACCTGGGGTAGTTATGACCCGGGTTAGTTATGACCCGGGGTAGGTAGATGTAGATCAGTTATACTTCCTCAGGAAACTAAGACAGGTTTAGTGACTGAGAGGAGATCCAACTATAACAGGCTGGTTAATTAGACACATCTCTGACTGAGAGGAGACCCAACTATAACAGGCTGGTTAATTAGACACATCTCTGACTGAGAGACCCAACTATAACAGGCTGGTTAATTAGACACATCTCTGACTGAGAGACCCAACTATAACAGGCTGGTTAATTAGACACATCTCTGACTGAGAGACCCAACTATAACAGGCTGGTTAATTAGACACATCTCTGACTGAGAGACCCAACTATAACAGGCTGGTTAATTAAACACATCTCTGACTGAGAGACCCAACTATAACAGGCTGGTTAATTAGACACATCTCTGACTGAGAGGAGACCCAACTATAACAGGCTGGTTAATTAGACACATCTCTGACTGAGAGACCCAACTATAACAGGCTGGTTAATTAGACACATCTCTGACTGAGAGACCCAACTATAACAGGCTGGTTAATTAGACACATCTCTGACTGAGAGGAGACCCAACTATAACAGGCTGGTTAATTAGACACATCTCTGACTGAGAGGAGACCCAACTATAACAGGCTGGTTAATTCAGACAGCCTTGGTACAGCACCGTCCAACAACAGGACCGTTTTCTCTGTAATTGTAAACAAGATAAGATTAGCATTCCTGCAACATTATTTTGTTGAAATATAATTTGATCTCGAGAAATTAAGCTTATTGATTGCATCCAAATTGGCCATTTTAATTTATAGGATTCATATAATATCCAATAAATATAGTACCCAACATCCGATTTGGACCAAACTTTTTTTCTAACAAAGAGTAAGACTTTGTTTTTGTGTCAAAAGCCACCCATGAACCCCCACACCCCAACAACGAGTACAAAGTATCAGTTCTCTATGTCTGACTAGTAGTATGGAGCTGCTGCTTGGAGTATTGTTTCTTCATACTATGTCATGTATTTTTAGTCAATTAGATTGTCCACCCCCCCCTGTTCAGATAAATGAGTCATTGAAGTCATTTATGTCCCCTCCTACATCCTGATATTACCAGGTTCTGATCACTAGATGGTGCTGTCCCTGCTATTAGGTGATACTTTTTTAAAAAGAATGTAGGATGGGACATAAACCTAAAAACTTCAATGAAAAAAACAGGTCTAGGGTTTCATGAATAAACAACTGATATTGTGGAAGGAGTGGAAGCGGTTGAAGCAGGGTCAGGGTCAGAGGTCATGGTTAGGGTCGTAGCTAAATGACAGATTCCTTTCCTCCTCCCAGTGTTCTGTACGAGTGGAAGGAGCGGTTGAAGCAGGGTCAGAGGTCAGGGTTAAGGTCGTAGCTAAATGACAAATTCCTCTCCTCCCCCCAGTGTTCTGTATGAGTGGAAGGAGCGGTTGAAGCAGGGTCAGAGGTCAGGGTCAGAGGTCAGGGTTAGGGTCGTAGCTAAATGACAGATTCCTTTCCTCCTCCCAGTGTTCTGTACGAGTGGAAGGAGCGGTTGAAGCAGGGTCAGGGTCAGAGGTCAGGGTTAAGGTCGTAGCTAAATGACAGATTCCTCTCCTCCTCCCAGTGTTCTGTATGAGTGGAAGGAGCGGTTGAAGCAGGGTCAGAGGTCAGGGTCAGAGGTCAGGGTTAAGGTCGTAGCTAAATGACAGATTCCTCTCCTCCCCCCAGTGTTCTGTACGAGTGGAAGGAGCGGTTGAAGCAGGGTCAGAGGTCGTAGCTAAATGACAGATTCCTCTCCTCCCCCCAGTGTTCTGTACGAGTGGAAGGAGCGGTTGAAGCAGGGTCAGAGGTCAGGGTCAGGGTTAGGGTCGTAGCTAAATGACAGATTCCTCTCCTCCTCACAGTGTTCTGTATGAGTGGAAGGAGCGGTTGAAGCAGGGTCAGAGGTCAGGGGTCAGGGTTAAGGTCGTAGCTAAATGACAGATTCCTCTCCTCCTCCCAGTGTTCTGTACGAGTGGAAGGAGCGGTTGAAGCAGGGTTGCCACGTCATCCAGACCACGCCCTCCGGACGCCCTGCCAACATAAGCTCCACCTCCTCCCAGAGGATCTACGTGACGTATCGCCGCGCCACGGAGAGCCAGGCCTATGCCGCCCTGGCCGTCACAGACATCTGTGTCATCATCCCAGGCAAGGGAGAGACGCCACCACACACCTTCTGCAAGGTGGACAAGAACCTCAACAGCAGTATGGTGAGATGAAGGAGGGAGGGAGGGAGGGAGGGAGGGAGGGAGGGAGAGAGAGAGAGAGAGAGAGGGAGGGAGGGATAACATGGATGCTACGCTCCTCTACCAAACCCCTTACTGTAAAACGCTCCTCTACCAAACCCCCTACTGTAAAACACTCCTCTACCAAACCCCCTACTGTAAAACACTCCTCTACCAAACCCCCTACTGTAAAACACTCCTCTACTAAACCCCCTACTGTAAAACGCTCCTCTACCAAACCCCCTACTGTAAAACGCTCCTCTACCAAACCCCCTACTGTAAAACACTCCTCTACCAAACCCCCTACTGTAAAACACTCCTCTACCAAACCCCCTACTGTAAAACGCTCCTCTACCAAACCCCCTACTGTAAAACACTCCTCTACTAAACCCCCTACTGTAAAACACTCCTCTACTAAACCCCCTACTGTAAAACACTCCTCTACTAAACCCCCTACTGTAAAACACTCCTCAACCAAACCCCCTACTGTAAAACGCTCCTCTACCAAACCCCCTACTGTAAAACGCTCCTCTACCAAACCCCCTACTGTAAAACACTCCTCTACCAAACCCCCTACTGTAAAACGCTCCTCTACCAAACCCCCTACTGTAAAACACTCCTCTACCAAACCCCCTACTGCCTCCCTTCCCCCTGACCTCTCCACTGTCCCGTCTCCTGACCTCTCCACTCTCCCCTCCCCTGACCTCTCCACTGTCCCCTCCCCTGACCTCTCCACTGTCCCCTCCCCTGACCTCTCCACTGTCCCCTCCCCTGACCTCTCCCCTCCCCTGACCTCTCCACTGTCCCCTCCCCTGACCTCTCCACTGTCCCCTCCCCTGACCTCTCCCCTCCCCTGACCTCTCCCCTCCCCTGACCTCTCCACTGTCCCCTCCCCTGACCTCTCCACTGTCCCCTCCCCTGACCTCTCCACTGTCCCCTCCCCTGACCTCTCCACTGTCTCCTGACCTCTCCACTGTCCCCTGACCTCTCCACTGTCTCCTGACCTCTCCACTGTCCCCTGACCTCTCCACTGTCTCCTGACCTCTCCACTGTCCCCTCTCCTGACCCCTCCACTGTCCCCTCCCCAGACCTCTCCACTGTCCCCTCTCCTGACCTCTCCACTGTCCCCTCTCCTGACCTCTCCACTGTCCCCTCCCCTGACCTCTCCACTGTCCCCTCCCCTGACCTCTCCACTGTCTCCTGACCCCTCCACTGTCCCCTCCCCAGACCTCTCCACTGTCCCCTCTCCTGACCTCTCCACTGTCCCCTCTCCTGACCTCTCCACTGTCCCCTCCCCTGACCTCTCCACTGTCCCCTCCCCTGACCTCTCCACTGTCTCCTGACCTCTCCACTGTCCCCTCCCCTGACCTCTCCACTGTCCCCTGACCTGACCTCTCCACTGTCTCCTGACCTCTCCACTGTCCCCTCCCCTGACCTCTCCACTGTCCCCTGACCTGACCTCTCCACTGTCCCCTCTCCTGACCTCTCCACTGTCTCCTGACCTCTCCACTGTCCCCTCCCCTGACCTCTCCCCTCCCCTGACCTCTCCCCTCCCCTGACCTCTCCACTGTCCCCTCCCCTGACCTCTCCACTGTCCCCTCCCCTGACCTCTCCACTGTCCCCTCTCCTGACCTCTCCACTGTCTCCTGACCTCTCCACTGTCCCCTGACCTGACCTCTCCACTGTCCCC